>NW_028042366.1:0-457 GCF_054177405.1 Leptonychotes weddellii
GAAAAGACCTGTTAAAACACGAAATGAATAGCGCCTCTGTTTAGCAGCCATCAGAATCTCTGTGGCAGAAGGGATTTTAGGTATTACCTAGGCCAACCCATTTACTGTGGTTTCATCTGACCCCTTTGTCTGCCCTTAAAATCCCCAGCTCAGAGGACTGATGCCCCTAGTGAGGATTGTGATAATGCTGAAGAGGTACTAGTGCCTGAGCCTCCTCCTGCCTCCTGGATGAGTGAGGGGGAAGTGCCCCCAGAGGAAGAGAATGGGAAGAGGGCCTTTCAGAGAGGTGAGTGGGGTTAGTTGATCTCTTGTAATCTTTTGTCTCTGTCCTGGAAAGGGTGATTTGAGCTTTTTATTGCTCATCCTACCTATAGATTCAAAATTCAGATGATCTCAAAATTCAGATGATCTCATATCCTTTGACCATCTTCCTTTCTTTCATGCTCTCACATTCCTT
>NW_028042367.1:0-457 GCF_054177405.1 Leptonychotes weddellii
GACATCTAATAATAAAACTTACCAGTCTCAGAGACAAAGAGAAAATCCTGAAAGCAGCTCAGGAGAAGAAATCTGTAACCTACAATGGCAGAAACATTAGATTGGCAACAGACCTATCCACAGAGACCTGGCAGGCCAGAAAGGACTGGCAGGATATATTCAGAGCACTAAATGAGAAAAATATGCAGCCAAGAATACTATATCCAGCTAGGCTGTCATTGAAAATAGAAGGAGAGATAAAAAGCTTCCAGGACAAATAAAAACTAAAGGAATTTGCAAACACGAAACCAGCCCTACAAGAAGTATTGAAAAGGGTCCTCTAAGCAAAGAGAGAGCCTAAAAGTAACATAGACCAGAAAGGAACACAGACTATATACAGTAACAGTCACCTTAAGGCAATACAGTGGTACTAAATTTGTATCTTTCAATAGTTACCCTGAATGTAAATGGGCTAAAT
>NW_028042368.1:0-457 GCF_054177405.1 Leptonychotes weddellii
ACAGGAGGCAGGCGAGATAAATGAGAAAGCATCCTCTGATGAATCCTGTGCCGTCAAAAGATAGCACAGATCTCTACGGAGATGGAAGGATGTCCTCCACGGTGTAAATGAGAACGGCGTATTACGAAACGGAGAGCGTTGTGTCTACGCATGGGTCTGGGTGTGCTTGGAAGCGTGGGTGTGTGTGTGTTTGGAAGCACGGGCATTTGTGTATCCCAAAGAATATTTAACTAAAACTAACAGCTGCTGTCTCTGGGTGGCGTGGGATTTGGGGCAATTTTCACTTTGTTTTATTTTCATTCTTTGTTGGATTAAGTTTTAAAAAGTCTGTTCTTTTGTCCAGGAGGGGGTGGGGGACAGATTACTCTTGTAATGGGGGAGGGGCAGCAAAACAAAACAAAAGCCATTTTGATTTGGGAAAGAAGAAATGCGTGAGGGGGAGACATCCCCGCCCTCC
>NW_028042369.1:0-457 GCF_054177405.1 Leptonychotes weddellii
CTGTATTACTGTTAGTGATGGGGTTTCTCTTGTGTTCATTATTTTTTTATTGTCTTCATAATTTTTAAAAAATAAATCCAGCTTAGCACTTACTTTTATGCAGCTTACTTGAGATTGACATGGGAAGAGGTTTCTTGTGTAAAGAACAGAGGTGTCTACACTGAGAACTAGGTGATTGTACCTTTTTTTTTTTTTTTTTAAACCACTAGGCTGGAGTTCAGACAACCTAGGTTCTTTTTTTTTTTTTTTTTAATTTTAATTTTTATTTATTTGAGACAGAGAGAATGAGAGACAGAGAGCATGAGAGGGAGGAGGGTCAGAGGGAGAAGCAGACTCCCTGCCGAGCAAGGAGCCTGATGCGGGACTCGATCCCGGGACTCCAGGATCATGACCTGAGCCGAAGGCAGTCGCTTAACCAACTGAGCCACCCAGGCGCCCCGGTGATTGTACCTTTTTA
>NW_028042370.1:0-457 GCF_054177405.1 Leptonychotes weddellii
ACAGATGGATGGATAAACAATGGCCTATACATCCGATAGAATATTATTCAGTCTTAAAGAGAAAAGAAATTCTGACATGTGCTGCAACATACAGGAAGCTTGAGGTTTCACCTTAGTGAAAAGACAATACTGTTTTTTTTTTTTTTTTAAAGATTTTATTTATTTATTTGACAGAGAAAGAGACAGCGAGAGAGGGAACACAAACGGGGAATGGGAGAAGCAGACTCCCCACCGAGCAGGGAGCCCGATGCGGGACTTGATCCCGGGACTCCAGGATCATGACCTGAGCCGAAGGCAGTCGCTTAACCAACTGAGCCACCCAGGCGCCCCGACAAATACTGTTTGATTCCACTTATCAGCGGTATCTAAAATAGTCAAATACCTAGAAACAGAAAGTAAAATGGTTGCCAGGGGCTGGGGGAGGGGGAAATGAAGAGTTGTTTGATGAGGATAGAGC
>NW_028042371.1:0-457 GCF_054177405.1 Leptonychotes weddellii
AAAATCCCTACCTACCATATATACTTTGTTGACCAAAACACACACAAAAATTAAATATTAAGAGAAAATGTTGGGGGCGCCTGGGTGGCTCAGTTGGTTAAGCGACTGCCTTCGGCTCAGGTCATGATCCTGGAGTCTCTGGATCGAGTCCCGCATCGGGCTCCCTGCTCAGCGAGGAGCCTGCTTCTCCCTCTGACCCCCCCCCCCATGTGCTCTCTCTCATTCTCTCTCTCTCTCAAATAAATAAATAAAATCTTTAAAAAAAAAAAAAGAGAAAATGTTGGATTATTCAGATGCTCTGTCTTTGCTATTTTTTTGACTATTTAAACCACAGATTCTGAGAGATGAATATTACTATCCCTCACTGTGTTTGCAGATCCATAAACATGTGCTTATGTTTCTAAGAGTTCTTGATTTACATATGTTTCTGTTCTGATATTTCACAATTTTTGGTCTC
>NW_028042372.1:0-457 GCF_054177405.1 Leptonychotes weddellii
CTGAATATATTTTATGTAACTTTTTAATCCATTTTATTTCATTTAGGTCTACCCCAACTTTTTGATAGTTTTTGCATTCTGTAAATTGGAAGGCTTATAATTAGGCATTAATTGGCTGGTGTCACTTAGTGATTAAAGTGTTACTAGACTGTGCCTCTCCTATATTCACCTCACCTCTTCTTAGAAAGAGACCCTTTTTAAGAAGTCTCATTTTAATCTGGTGTCCACCACTCCCCTGTGAAGTTATGAGGCCTGAGTGGCAGAGGAGCAGCCCATCCCGTTGCCATGGGTTCTATAACAACCGGCAAAGGAAAGCCATTTGAGGCCAAAGAAACAAGGAAAATTCTGCTCAGGGATTCTGGGATGAAGAATCCAGTTACTCTCTCTTCCATTGAATATGAGTGAGGAAGAATATTCCGCAGTTTTTTTCTGGTAACCGTGTTATGAACACAAGATG
>NW_028042373.1:0-457 GCF_054177405.1 Leptonychotes weddellii
TGCCTTCGGCTCAGGTCATGATCCTGGAGTCCCGGGATCGAGTCCCGCATCGGGCTCCCTGCTCGGCAGGGAGCCTGCTTCTCCCTCTGACCCTCCCCCCTCTCATGTGCTCTCTGTCTCTCTCATTCTCTCTGTCTCAAATAAATAAATAAAATCTTTAAAAAAAAAAATCTTAAAAAAAAAAAAAAAAGAAAGCAGATATAGTTCCTGTCCTTTAAATGTAGGAAAAGGGACAAATAAGTAAAATAACACCAAATATATAATTATATATTGTGAAGAGTATGATGGAGGAAATTATTAGGGACAAAAATATGTAACAGTGGAACAATTACCTAGACACTGTGAAAAGAGGAGAATTCTCCAATTAATGTCTCAGGACATTTAACCTGAGAAAAAGCATAAGAATCAGCCACATGAAAATTTCCCAGACAGAGGGAGAACATGTTTGACATCCTGG
>NW_028042374.1:0-457 GCF_054177405.1 Leptonychotes weddellii
TTTTTTTTTAAAGATTTTATTTATTTATTTGAGAGAGAGAGAATGAGAGACAGAGAGCATGAGAGGGAAGAGGGCAGAGGGAGAAGCAGACCCCCTGCCGAGCAGGGAGCCCGATGTGGGACTCGATCCCGGGACTCCAGGATCATGACCTGAGCCGAAGGCAGTCGCTTAACCAACTGAGCCACCCAGGCGCCCCTTTTGTCTCCTTTTAATATGCAAACAAAGCCCAATTCTGATTTTAGACATAATACCTAGTAATTTTTTTTTGCAAAGCAAAGAAAATAAATTTAAATTGCATGTGCACTTGATCCTAGAAATGATAGCAAGATGATTAAATAGAATGAGTATCAGTATATATTTTCACTCCAAAAAATGAGAATGGAACACACCATATAAAATACAATTCCAGGGAAAATTGGAATTGCATTACTAAAAAGAAGAAAGCCTCTCACAATGA
>NW_028042375.1:0-457 GCF_054177405.1 Leptonychotes weddellii
ACAGGGCCCTTCCTGGGTGTGTCGAGCCCTGTTCTAAGCACTTTACAAACACTGGGGTATTTAATCCTCCTAACAACCCCACCATATCCCCGTCCCCACTGTCCGGACAGGAATGATGAGAAACTCAGTTAACCGGCTCAGTAAGCGCAGGACTGGATTCGAGCTGAGCGGGCTCCGGCCTCCGGGCCCCCAACCAAGAGCTACTCTGCGGGCAAATCCTGCGAGCGCCGACTGGAGCTCTACCTGTGGGGTTTGGTGGCCACCGGGTAGCTAATCGCAAGACAGAGCAGCTCTAAAGCACAACTTAACTTCCGTGGAGCCACCGTTCACACACCATGAAGCCAACAGTTATGTACTTAAGCACATCTGCATATGTCCATGTGATTCTATTTATAAAACCCCACTTGGTAGAACGTCAGTAATCCCTCAGAATCAAATCTAGTAGCGTCATACACAG
>NW_028042376.1:0-9568 GCF_054177405.1 Leptonychotes weddellii
CTGTCGATGGACATCTTGGCTCTTTCCACAGTTTGGCTATTGTGGACATTGCTGCCATAAACATCGGGGTGCACGTACCCCTTTGGATCCCTACATTTGTGTCTTTGGGGTAAATACCCAGTAGTGCAATTGCTGGATCATGCGGTAGCTCTATTTTCAACAACACGATTGTTTCTTGAACATGCAGGGGTTAGAGGTGCTCTAACCCCCTCCAGTTGAAAATCCACATCTAACTTTGACTCCCCCAAAACTTAACTTATAGCCTACTGGTGACCAGAAGACATCCTGATAACATAAACAGTCACTGAACGCATACTTTGCATGTTATATGTGTTAGAGACTCTATCCTTATAATAAAGTAAGTTAGGGAAAAGAAAGCATCATTAAGAAAATCATAAGGAAGAGAAAATACTGTACTGTGTTTATAAAAAAAGATCCACATATAAGTGCAGCCACACAGTTCAAACCCGTGTTGTTCAAGGGTCAACTGTATACATAAATTCTTTTTTTTTTGAGGACCGGGATTGCTGCAGGCTTTGCTGTCAGAACACTGAATTTCAAATTTTGATTTCAATGTTTTCTATTTATGAATGGCTTTGGACAAATCCTTCAACCTTGCTATGCCTCAGTCACCTTATCTGTACAATGGGGATAATGAAGCCCCACAGGGTTCTTAGCTGTTGTGGGGACACCAGGAGGGAGTGTGGAAGGCTCGGTGCTCACACCTGGTGAGCACTCAGTAAGGGTTAGCTCTTAGCGTGTCTGGATAAGCTACGAAATGTGCGCCTCTTCTCTTTCCAAGCAGCCTCTGGTCCTTTTCCTTTAATTTTCTCCAGCTGCGAAAGTACAGATTGAAGGCTGGCGAGTGATTCTCCTGCTCCCCCAACACTGCTCAGCTCTCCTGAGGAGTTGGCTGCTCAAGAAGTTGGAAGGTCCATCCAGCCTCCAGCAAGGAATGAGTGTTGGTGGCCCATTGTGACTTTGAATTTTGCTTATCTGACCTCAGGGCTAGAGTAGAATGATCTGTGTCTGTAGGTCAATTCCAGAAAGGCCTCACAGAGGTTCTAATGGGCCAGCAAGAGCTCCAGGAACTCTATTCCTCCGTCTCTCACTTGAACAATAATGACTCCTTGGTGGCAGGGTTGTCTTGCTCACGGCCCCATGTTGGGCTGCCGTGGAGAAGGCTGTGCACAAGGCAGTGTGGCCTTCACCAGTGGGGACCTGCAAAGCCCACAGACGGAGGATCTGGTTGGACTGTCTGCCCTGGGTCTTCCTCACACTCAGGATAAGGACTTTTTCCTGGAGCTTTAAAGGGAACTTTAGGACAGGCTTCTGTTACGCTCTGCAGATCAGTGGTTCTCAAATTGGAGGGTGCGTCACCATCTCCTAGAGGCCTTGTTAAAACACCGATTGCTAAGCCCCACCCCCAGAGTTTCCCATTCAGTTGTTCTGGGTGGGACCTGAGAATCTGCATTTTTTTACAAGTTCCCAGGTAATACCGATGCTGCTGCTTTGGGGGCCCACCATCTGAGAACCTCTGATCAAGACCACAATAGCCTCCAAGCCATTGGATAGTTTCACGGACCAGTCCCTACCTTTACAGGTGTATTTGCCCCGATGAACCAAGGCCTGGCTTGGATGAATGAATGGTGCCCCTGACTGAGAGGAATCTGAGACCTGTGATTGATGGCTGAACAAGACGAGACATTGGTGTCCTCTGTCACCATGTCATTGTCCCAATGCTGTGGCGACATACATGATTGGCGGAAAGATGCCAACAGACACAGTCAGAGGATGTGCTATTTCTTTCATGGCAGAGACTATGAGAACGTTGGGAGGCAGTTCCCTAAAGCAGAAGACAACATTGCAAGCTCCCAGATGGTGGCTTGAGCTTCCCAGCCCACCCGCGGTCCCCACGAAGACGTGTGGCTGCCGCAGATTCCTTCTGTGTGGTGTGAAGATTTTACGAGGCACAAGAAGCTTGCCTTTGCCAAAGAGGCTCGGAGAGGTTTCTGTGCCGCTTTGGCCCGCCTTCCACATACACACGTTTTGGTGACTCTGGCCAAGCGCCTGCCTGCTCAACTGTAAAAATGAATAAAAGTGATGCCAGCACATTCCTGCGAGATGGGTGGATTGAAGGTCACCTTCATGCCTCCGTTGGTCCAACCTGGCCCTTTTCAGCTGCCCGAAGTGTCTATTGGCTCTGGGTCTCTCCTGCTGAGGTGTCCACATTGACTCCTTCCCCAGGAAAATCTGCTTTCTGATGATCAGAACCTTCCAAGAGGAGGAGCTAAGAAAGGAGGAGGGAGGAGGGCAGATGCTCCCTCAAATAGTGCATGTTTTGGGGCAGGTAAGAATTTGGGCATTAATTTTATTTTCTTTATGGGCCCAGGCAGGTGGGTGGGGGGAAGAGAGGAAAAGGTAGATAGATCCCCTTCTTTCGAGGATCCTGCCCCAAACCTGCTGCCTCAAGCAGCCCCTGACTCTGCACTGTTGGGGCAAATGCGTCTTCCCAGTGACAGGAGCCATCTTGTCTCTGGAGGAATGACTGGCCTCTGTCCTGGAGGCCAGTCCTGGCTGTCGTTAATTGTCCCCTCGCAGGAACTGCTCACTTCACATAGCTCCTCTAACCTTTCCTTCACTTCCTCCACCCAAACCTCGAGCTGTGGCGTGTGCCTCAGTCACCTAGACAAATGCAAGAACACAGGTATGAGAGTTATCTCTAGGCTTGTGCATCATTTGCTTGCCTTATTCTCCACCCTCTTGGCCTCCCCTCTGCTGGTGCTGTCAGGGAAGGCATCTCTTCTTCCGCTTCTTTCTGCTTGGTCAGTCTCTCTGTTGTGGTGTCTGAGCCAGCAGGGGTTTCCCTACAAGCCCTCCAGGGACCCTTTCCATGAGGGGTGTCAGTTCTCTGTCTGTGTTCATTCTTTTGTCTATTAGTTTATCAAGCACAGATGCATTGAGTGTCACCAGTTGTCAGGTCTTGGGCAAGTTGCCAGAGATCCGCTCTTCCTGCCGTGATCAGACACCACGTGTACCTGTCAGGCTGTCACCTGGTGAGTTGCAATGCCCCTTGGCCATTCTGAGCATCTGCTTTTCCAAGCCATGGTTCCCACCTGCTGGGCGGCTGCTGGTGTCTGGAGCACCTGTTAAAAACACAGACTCCCAGACTCCTTCCATGAAGACTCCTATTTGGTAGGGCTGGGGTGGAGTATGGAAATCTATCGCATTTTTAAATGATTCCTGATTTGGAGCAAGATAAGATGATACTAAAATTTGAATGGAAATTTAAATAATAATGATCATACCAAAAACTTTTGAAAAAAAAAAAGAGTGTGGGTGGGACACTTGACAGATATTAAAACATATCATAAAGCTTCGGTAATAAAAACAGTATGGCGTTTGGTCAAGCAGATCCATGGAAACGAATAGAAAGTTCAGAGGCAGATCTAAATATATGAAAGCATTTAGTAAATGGTAAAGGAGGAAGTTGAAATCAATGAGGTGAAAAATGGATTGATCCATAAATTGGGTTGGGTCAACTGAGTAGCCATCTCGAGGAAAAACAAAACCTTGATCCATGCCTCATGTCTACACCAGGATGAATTCCAAATGGATCAAAGGTCTAAAAGTAGAATACGAAAGCATAAATGTATCAGAAGAAATCATGAGAGATGAAGTATGTAAATTACCTGACACTCCACAGTGGTGCTCCACAGATAATTGTTAGAATTGTGTTATAGACCTTATTACGGCTGTTGTAAGGATTATTAAAATTAATGTTAAAATTAATAGTAATGCATACAAATGCCGGATGGTTCAGACACACACAGAATTATAGTTTTCATACACTCATGCTGCTTTTCCCCCAAATAAGAAGCCGTAAGAGGGAAGGGACACTGTCCAGACAAGGACGTGTGAGGGGCAAGATGGATCCCCCTCAGCCAGACCCTCTGCAGTCATAGGGGAGAAAAGCAGATATTTTCTCTGAAAGCTTTTCCTCGCTCAGCCTTATTGGTTGTCTGCTCCTGATGCTGCCTGTGTCCTTGGGTGAAGAAAAGCTTCACTGAAGACTAGAAGCTGTGACCCCCCAACAACAGGTTCCCTTTGACTCAGTTTTCAAGGTGAACCCTCATGCCTGGATTTTGGGAGGACACTCAGGGGCTTGTAAGATAGTGAGGGACAGTGAAGGGAGGGCTTATTGGTATCGTATTTGACTTGGGTTATGCTGAGCGTTCTCAGAGACAACACTAAGTACAATTTTTAAGAGAAAAAAATTTGCTGAATTGAACTTAATCGAAATTAAAAACGCCTGGTCTTTCCCAAATACTAAGCGGATAAAAAGATGTCGAATCGCTATGTTGTACACCTGCAATGAATGTAACATTGTGTGTCAACCCTACTTCAGTTAAAAAAAGAGAGAATAAAAAGATAAGCCACCTCCTGGAGGAAATATATCTGCTCACAGATTTGTGTCCAGAGTGGACATTTCAACAAAGATGTGTGGATGGCAATAAGCACATAAAAAGACGGTCAACACTGGGTGATAGACACTGGGAAGGGCATGTGCTCTGGTAAGCGCTGTGAATTGTGCAAGACTGTTGAATCTCAGATCTGTACCTCTGAAACAAATAATGCAATATATGTTAAGAAAAAAAAAAAAGAAGAAGAAGAAGGTAGCGGGAGGGGAAGAATGAAGGGGGGGAAATCGGAGGGGGAGACGAACCATGAGAGACGATGGACTCTGAAAAACAAACTGAGGGTTCTAGAGGGGAGGGGGGTGGGAGGATGGGTTAGCCTGGTGATGGGTATTAAGGAGGGCACGTTCTGCATGGAGCACTGGGTGTTATGCACAAACAATGAATCATGGAACACTACATCTAAAACTAATGATGTAATGTATGGGGAATAATATAAGAATAAAAAAATTAAAAAAAAAAAGACGGTCAACATTATTCATCATTAAGGAAATGCAAGTTAAAACCACAGTGAGATACCCCTGCACACCTATTAGAGTGGTTGAAATAATAAAAGATTGATTGGGTTGATGATAAATCAGAAGAACGGGTTGTCATCCCTGGCTGGTGGGACAGCCACTTCGGAAAAGAGTGTGCCAATTTCTTTATAAGTTAAACACGCACCCACTATGTGACCCAGCCAGTCCATGTCTAGATGTTTACTGAAGAAAGAAGAAAGTATTTTTCCAGGTATGTGCATAGTATTTTTAAGAGGTGAACACTAGAAATAAGGTAAGGGGTCATTAACAGGTGAAAGGGTAAACGAACTGTTGTATATCCATACAGTGGAACACGACCAAGAATAATAAGGAATGAATTACTGAGACACACACAACATGGCTGAATCTCAAAATAATTATTCTGAGTAAAAGTCAGACAAAAAAGAACACTTACCATGCAATCCCATTTATATAAAACTCTAAAAGACAAAAACAACTCAACAGGGACAGAAAGCAGGTCAGTGGCGGCTGGGGGTGGGGATGGAGGCAGAGAAGAGGGATTACAAAGTGGCACAAAGAAACTTTAGGGGGTGATGATACGTTCATTTTGTTGATATGGTAATGGTTTCACAAGAGTATCCATATGTCGAAACCTATCAAATTTGTACGGTTTAAATATGTGCATTTTTTGTGTGTCAATTACATCTCAATAACACTGTGAAATATGGATTAGTGACTGAGGGAAAAGCACACATTCACCGAAAGGGGGAAATTCCTGAAGAAAGGAGAGAGATTTAGCAGATAAACGGAAATTTATTTTCTCACAATTTTGGAGGCTACAAGTTCAAGGTCATGGTGTCAGCAGAGTTGATTTCTTCTGCGGCTGCTCTCTTTGGCGTGTAGACGGCTGCCTTCTCCCCATGTCCTCACAGGGTCGTCCCTCTGTGTGTGTCTGTGTCCTAATCTCTTCTTATAAGGGCACCAGTCAGATTGGATTAGCGCCCACCTTAATTACCTTATTCTAACTTAATTACCTCTTTAGAGACCCCACCTCCAAATGCAGTCTCATTTGAGGCACTGGGAGTTAGGATGCCAACATACGGATTTCGGTTGTGGGGGACACAGCCCAGGCCATATCATGGTGCGTTTGATAAAGTGATGGTAGCGTCCATGGCAAGAAAACTCATCTCGAAACCAAGTAGACAAAGATCCTGGCTTCTTAGCTCCTTCTTAGTCTTGGAATATGGGCTGAGTCACTGAAGTCACTCAGGGTGCCTCGTCTGAAAGTGCCAGACATTGTTGGTTGCTTGCTTGGCAGCTGTCTTGTGGCCCTGTGGGAGAAGTTGAGGATGGTAGAGTCTGGAATCAGGGAGCAGCGATGCCAACCCTGGAAACATCTACCATCAGACTTTCTAAATGAGAAACAGACACCTCGTTCCGTTTGTTGGTGTATTCTGTGCCTCATCTGCCAGAGCATCCTATGCAAGGCATCAATAGGTACCTTTGCATGATTTGCCGTGAGGACCACATAGGATGAAGCACAGAAGGTAAAAATACTTGGTGCATAGTAGATGCCTTGTTAATGGCAGCCTTTCCTACCATTGAAGAGAAAGTCAGCCTTTGGACATTTGGAGAAGGCACCCCCCTGTTTTCCGAGAACCCTGCTAATCCCTAAAACAGAGCATTTCGAGCCCGCTCGTCCTTGTGGCAGGATGGTTATTTTTCTTCCCTAACTAGTAGCAGGTGTTTGGCTGTGTCCGTTAAAAACCATTCCATGCTCCCCTGACAAACGAGTTTTTTATTTAGTGGTGTAGGATCAATAATGTGGTATCTCATGTGAACTATTAAAATGGAAAATGTCTGCTGGGCTGACAATCGTATTATCGATATGTACTGAGCAATAAATTATGTGAAACAAAATGGAGCAACCGGCCTTACAAAAGGCTTATCTGGGGGCACGGCTGGCTTTGTTACAGTTGCAGCCAGGGCTGCATTTGGAAAAGCACTTGATGGAGCTTGGGCAGCTTTCTATCTCAAGTGGTTGCTGGCTGTCTCAGCTCTCCTAAGTCAGACCGAGCCTGCTTGCAATAAGCTCCTCTCCCCATCTTCCCAGCCAGGTCCTGGCTGAGTCCGTTTCTCTTCTGACTGCAGTGCCCGTCCTGACCCCAGACCCTGAGTGTCCTCTTGTCACGTGTTCCATGTCCAGCGAGATGGCATTTTGGGCACCTAGGCTTGTTCCCATTGGGTGTCCTCGATTCTTTTCTTCAAACCAGCCACGTCTCTCCACCGTGAAATAGGGTTTCTCCAGGATTCTGGTGTGGATCCAGTCTGTGTTCACTTCCTGTCTGTCAGTTGCTGGCCTCTTTGCGTGATCAACCTGCTCCCTCCCCGCTGTCAGCCTTCCCTGTTGTCCGGGAGTTGAGAGGTGTCTGCTGATAACCCTTTTTTTTTTTTTTTTCAGGATTTCTATTTTCTTCATCATCATTTCCATAGGACCCAGGCTTGGATGCTATCTCTCTGGGGTATTGAGTCGCAAGGTGTGCTGGGACCTCACGTCTCAGGAAGAAATGGAGAGGAAGAAGGCTGGGGATCAGGCAGGATGGAGGCTGGGAAACTGGCTTGGTGGTGGGGCCGACCCCCAAAAAAGGTGGTCAGAAGTCTGATGCACAATGTCAATGGTACTTGGTCAACTTGGATTGATCCAAGGCCAGGGGAGAAGCTGACAGTGGGAAGTAGAATATTATAGCCCCAACTCCTTACTGGGAGTTCAGTGTGGAGACCCTCCCCAGTGGGAGAAACTGGACATTACACACGAGTCTCAGGCATCCCTAGGAGCCCAGATACAGTTCTCCAGACAACCACTTCCAATCTGAGCTGGCAGTCCGAATGAAGTCTGTGGCTCTATCTGGCCCAAAGGAATAACTGTCGATCAGGACAGTATGTGTATTGGGAGTAATGGCCAGATTAATGAGAATATCTGAGAGAGAAAGAATATTTGAAAGGGCACATTAAATACTACAATTTAATTTCATGATTGGGGACACAAAATGCCTATTATTTTCATAATAGAAATTACAGATGATAAAATTTCACCAAAACGTCTTAGATTGGGATACAGAAAGAATAGAGATGCTCAAAGAAGAGGGAGCAGCTCCTTCCAGGGACAGTATCAGCATCTGGATGGGAATGTCAAGTGTGTGATTACTCAGAAGGGGATGGATTTATCCAGAGAGTCCTAGGGGATCCCCTTAGGATCCTTTAGAATCTAAACGCCTGACTCATAGATGAAACTAATTCTATCCAACACAGGGTCAGAATTAATTTGAGAAACCTTAGCCTAGAAGGAAGACCCTAGCAATGTGCCTTTGGACTTTTCCCTCCATCCTGCATTGATGCTTTTTTTTTTTTTTGATGATGATAGCACTGAAGAAGGAAGAATATCAGATTTTCAGATGACACAAAGTTGAGATTCTCACTAATGTGGTAGGTGATCTCTGAAGATGGCCACCATCAATTCTTTCCCTCCTGTAAGTGGTGGTTCTCACGTCAAGAGCTGGAGTCTTGAATCTGGGCGGCCTTAGTGACTCATTTGATTAATAGAATATGGCGAAGTGATGTTCTAGGATTTCTGAGGCTAGGTATCAGGAGCCTTGTGGCTCTTGCCTGGGACTTTTGGAATGTTTATCTTTGGGACATTCTCTCTCGGAACCTAGGTGCTAGGCTGTGATAAGCCCAAGCTAAATAGAAAGACCACATGTAGGTAACCCGGCCTCGGCTAAGCTCCTAAGTCACAGCCAGAACCAATAGCCATGCACATGAACAAGCCACCTTAGACATTGAACCTACGTGAGTTTTCAGATAACTGCACTCCCAGCTGCCATCCACATGAGACACCCTGAGACAGACCCACTGCCTTGACCCCAGTCCACCTACAGAACCATGACATACAATGATAAATTGCTGTTTGAAGCCACTAAGTTTTGGGATGGTTTATTACACAGCAATAGATAACAATAGCAACCAATATGATCACAAAGATGTAATTTAGATTAAAAATAATCTTTGTTGAGTGGGCAAAAATGGACAAGAGGCATTTAAGAAGGAAAGGTTATGTCTTGAATACTGGGTTGGTTGCTGCAGCTGACCAATGAATGACAAAGTCTGGGTTGATAAGGAGTAGCTGCCCTCGTGTGTGACCTCAGGGAGATGTGGAAGCACACAATGGCCTTAAATTCCCACCTCTTACTGTTCCTGTAAGTCCTCTCCAAGCCCCGGTACCATGCTCCAGGCAATGGGGAATTCCAGCATTCTCTGGAGGGACTTGGTTTTTTTTTTTTTTTCAACTCTATTTTTTTTTTAATTCTTATGTTAATCCCCATACATTACATCATTAGTTCTAGATGAAGTGTTCTATGATTCATTGTTCGTGCACAACACCCAGTGCTCCATGCAGAACGTGCCCTCCTCAATACCCACCACCAGGCCAACCCATCCTCCCACCCCCCTCCCCTCTAGAACCCTCAGTTTGTTTTTCAGAGTCCATCGTCTCTCATGGTTCGTCCACCCCTCCGAATTCCCCCGCTTCATTCCTCCCCTCCCGCTACCTTCTTC
>NW_028042377.1:0-457 GCF_054177405.1 Leptonychotes weddellii
TCAGAACACTGTACACAATCTGTTCCTAAGGACCAATTCCACTCTACTAGAGTACTAGCAGTATTTATTTATAAAAGTAAAGTAACTTTCATATGTGGGAATTCCAAACCTAGAAAACAGACATTTTAGAGGTGATTCACATCAGACTTCCACTAGAAAGTATGTTCCCCTGCAGTTCAGCACCATTTAAATTACCATTAAAACCAGTAATAAAACTTTCAGGCCTCCAAATATAAGACCCATGCATGATAAGATACGTGTGATTTTCATTTAAGCTCTTCTAGTACCCATGAAAGAATAAATAGCACCATGGTGTGTGTGAAGAACAGCAGCTAAAGCTCTAATAAGCAAACACAGAAGGAATGGAATTAAAAAGTATTAAAAATTAGAAGAATGGTAGCTAAAGATGACAAAATAGGTGAAAACCAGAGGAGTGGAAAAGTTAGCCATCTTGAAA
>NW_028042378.1:0-457 GCF_054177405.1 Leptonychotes weddellii
TCCGCTGCCGCTGTGTGGCACGCGCCAGGCGAGGGCCACAGCCTCCCCCAAGGCAGGAGCAGGGGCAACCCCCCAGCAGCCTGGGGAGGGACAGCTGCTGCTCATTCCTCAGCCTCAGTCACGTGTCTGTCCAGGTCCCATTATCCCCTGACCTTCGGGGCTCAAGTGTCCCTTGTGCCTGATCGGAGAGGGGGGGAAGGGGAGGGGCACAGTGAGAAAGAGAAGACAAACAAACGAAGATGCTCCTCTGAGGAGCATCCCTGGAAAAGGCCCTCCCTCCGCAGCCGTTAGGGTCCATGATGCACCGTGACAGGCGTCCCCAGGCTCCGCTTCTACCACCGACTCAGCAGATACTTACCACGTGCCCACTGCCCGGCTCACAGCCGGCCTCCCAGCGCCACATGCAGCCCACAGGTGTGTGAGTGGGGCGGAGGTGCTCCACACTGCCGACAGCAGG
>NW_028042379.1:0-457 GCF_054177405.1 Leptonychotes weddellii
CATTCTTCCATTTCTTTGTGTCTTCCTCAATTTCTTTCATGAGTATTCTATAGTTTTCTGAGTACAGATCCTTTCCCTCTTTGGTTAGATTTATTCCTAGGTATCATGGTTTTGGGTACAATTGTAAATGGGATCGACTCCTTAATTTCTCTTTCTTCTGTCTCATTGTTGGTGTATAGAAATGCAGCTGATTTCTGTGCATTGATTTTATATCCTGCCACTTTATTGAATTCCTGCATGAGTTCTAGCAATTTTGGGGTGGAGTCTTTAGGTTTTCCACATAGAGTATAAACATTTGAAATTTTTAATCCTTGGAGGACCTGACCACTTAAGCAATTTGACATTGTTGTTCATGTAACACCCAGTCATAACACCATCTCTCTTGGTTTTAATGATTCCTGTAAAGCTGTCTAGCCTCATCTTGTTTCAGTGTATATAGTCCTTTCCAATAACTTCT
>NW_028042380.1:0-457 GCF_054177405.1 Leptonychotes weddellii
TTATACAAAAGACATATAATATGAGAGAGCACAAGCATAACTCATGGAAAAATATCATAGAAATTTTGCATTGGGGGCGCCTGGGTGGCTCAGTTGGTTAAGCGACTGCCTTCGGCTCAGGTCATGATCCTGGAGTCCCGGGATCGAGTCCCGCATCGGGCTCCCTGCTCAGCGGGGAGTCTGCTTCTCCCTCTGACCCCCGCCCTCTCATGCTCTCTCTATCTCATTCTCTCTCTCAAATAAATAAATAAAATCTTTAAAAAAAAAAAAAAGAAATTTTGCATTGGAAGTACCACACAAGTCACTTAACCTCATCTTTTACCTTTTGTCAGATGCCTGAGTGAGTTGGCTCTATGTCTATACACTTTCTCATATTGACCCAAGCTGTATTTTTTGAGGTCATACATTAAGTCATCCATCCATCCGTCCAGTCATCATTTATTGAACATACTACATA
>NW_028042381.1:0-457 GCF_054177405.1 Leptonychotes weddellii
CTTGTTGGATAGACCCTTTAAGTAGGATATAGTGTCCCTCATCTCTTATTATAATGTTTGGTTTAAAATCTAATTTGTCTGATATAAGGATTGCCACCCCAGCTTTCTTTTGGTGTCCATTTTCATGGTAAATTGTTGTCCACCCCCTCACTTTCAATCTGGAAGTGTCTTTGGGTCTATCATGAGTCTCTTGCAGACAGCTTATCGATGGGTCTTGTGTTTTAATCCAATCTGATAGCCTGTGTCTTTTGATTGGGTCATTTAGCCCATTTACATTCAGGGTAACTATTGAAAGATAGGAATTTAGTGCCATTGTATTGCCTATAAGGTGACTGTTACTGTATATTGGCTCTATTCCTTTCTGGTCTATGTTACTTTTAGGCTGTCTCTTTGCTTAGAGGACCCTTTTCAATATTTCTTGTAGGGCTGCTTTCGTTTTTGTAAATTCCTTTAGTTT
>NW_028042382.1:0-457 GCF_054177405.1 Leptonychotes weddellii
GCTAGTGTGAGACCCTCCAGTTCTTCCTCTGCCTGCCTGGCCACAGGAGCTCATTTATTCCAGATGGTGAGGCTTCATAAAGTGGGTCCCTCTCTGCCTGGGTCCCTGGATGACTCCGCGAAGCCATGATGAACATGGAGTTTGAGGGGGAAATGAATCTTTGTTGTGTTCAGTTCATGAGAGTGTGGAGTTGCTTGTTACCGTGACACAGCATGGCCCATCCTGATTAACGCGGACCTTCTCCGCTTGCTCCTGCCTGACCTCGGGTCTCTACATCCCACTTTTCTCCTCCATGAACTGACAATAGCTCCTATCCCACACAAAGTGCCTAGCACAGGACTACTCGGTAGCTTTTGTTAGCCTGGAGAAAGGGGAGCGGTGGGTATCTGCCCCGGGGCCCTGGGCCCCTTTCCTTAGAGACATCGACAGGGTCAACAATTGCCCCCCAGCAGTGCCT
>NW_028042383.1:0-457 GCF_054177405.1 Leptonychotes weddellii
GGTCTACAGCTGCCAGCCTGAACCGGAAGTGGGGATACTCATGTTGAAAACTAGATCTCCAAGCTCCTCAAAATACTCATGACTCGTGTCTTTGAGTAACTGTTACAGCTCCCAGCAGGCGCTGTCCCAGGGACCTCTCTGTCCCCACTTATAAGGGTCTGAAAGAAGACTAAATGTCCCTCTGTGAAAGGGCTGCTGCTGTCCCCTTATGCTCCGGTTCTGATATGGCCTCAGACTCAGGTTGTATGTCTGACAGAGAGAGTTGTACATGGTTGTAGAGATTTGCTTAAACAACTTAGGGGAAATAAGAGAATGGCTTCTTGGGTTTCTAGTCCATGCTCTTCGTGATCCAAAACAAGGCACAGATAACACAGGAGCACTTGCTTTGCCTGTTTCCTTTATAGGCCCTTGTGCCGTCGTGTTTCAGGGAAGAGATCAAATCTAGTATAGAATCGTG
>NW_028042384.1:0-457 GCF_054177405.1 Leptonychotes weddellii
TACTCCACGCCGCCCTCTCCCCACCAAACAGGGACGGCCATCCCCTCGCCCACAGCCTCTCGTGTCCACAGTCACGACCTCCAGTGCTGGCCGCTGACGCCTGCTCAGGGCAGAGGAGACCTCCCCACACAGCCGTGCACCCGTTGCTGGCCCCAGTCACTGCCCAAGGCACTGGGAGAGGCTCACTCCGCCCCCCCCCAACAGGCCGGGTGACAGCACTGGGACGGGCGTGAAGTCACACGGCCCAGGAGGGGACACTGTCCCCCAGGAAGATGACCGCTCTGGGCACAGCTGGAAAAAGTCAGGCACGGGGTGACACCGGGCTGGAAGACACACTCACACACTCACACACACCCCACACTCACGTGTATACACACCCACAGTCACATCCATGCACACACACGGACACACATTCCCATCCTCACACACTCCCACTCCCACGTAGTTACACACACAC
>NW_028042385.1:0-457 GCF_054177405.1 Leptonychotes weddellii
CAAGAAGAATTAATACCTATTCTTCTGAAATTGTTCCAAAAAATAGAAATGGAAGGAAAACTTCTAAACTCGTTTTATGAGGCTAGCATTACCTTGATCCCAAAACCAGACAAAGACCCCATCCAAACGGAGAATTACAGATCAATATCCTTGATGAACATGGATGCAAAAATTCTCCCCAAAATACTAGCCAATAGGATCCAACAGTACATTAAAAAGATTTTCACCATGACCAAGTGGGATTTATCCCTGGGCTGCAAGTTTGGTTCAACATCCGCAAATCAATCAATGTGATACAATACATTAATAAAAGAAAGAACAAGAACCATATGATTCTCTCAATAGATGTAGAAAAAGCATTTGACAAAGTACAGCATCCTTTCTTGATCAAAACTCTTCAGAGTATAGGCACAGAGGGTACATACCTCAATATCATAAAAGTCATCTATGAAAAACC
>NW_028042386.1:0-457 GCF_054177405.1 Leptonychotes weddellii
GTATGTATAGAAATATATTCCCTAATATTTTGGTCCTCTTCTTCTAAGGTTTGGAGTAAAATATATATATATTTCAAAGTATATTATAAAAACCAAAGATTTTGGGATGCCTGGGTGGCTCAGTCAGTTAAGTGTCTGCCTTCGGCTCAGGTCCTGATTCCAGGGTCCTGGGATCGAGTCCCGCGTCGGGCTCCCTGCTCGGCGGGAAGCCTGCTTCTCCCTCTCCCGCTCCCCCCTTGCCTGTGTTCCCTCTCTGTGTCTCTGTCAAATAAATAAATAAAATCTTAAAAAAAAATTTTTAATTAAAATAAAATAAAATAAATAAAATCTAAGAATTCACACTACCAATGTCTCTAGTCCCACTCCTGCAGACCTTGTGTTCTCAAATATGGAAATGGAACGACGGCCAGGCTGGAGCTCTGCCGACTTCTGGAGCCTTATGCCCACCAGAGTCTAA
>NW_028042387.1:0-9567 GCF_054177405.1 Leptonychotes weddellii
CCTGGTTTGGGGATTAAGGTGATGTTGGCCTCATAGAATGAGTCTGGAAGCTTTCCTGCTGTTTCTATTTTTTGAAACAGCTTCAGTAGAATAGGTATTATTTCTTCTTTGAATGTTTGGTAGAATTCCCCAGGGAATCCATCAGACCCTGGACTCTTGTTTTTTGGGAGGTTTTTGATCACTGCTTCAGTCTCGTTCCTGGTTATTGGCCTATTCAGGTTGTCAATTTCTTCCTGTTTCAGTCTTAGTAGTTTATAGGTTTCTAGGAAGGCATCCATTTCTTCCAGGTGGCTCAGTTTATGGCATATAGCTGTTGATAATAATTTCTGATAATTGTTTCTATTTCCTTGGTGTTAGTCGTGATCTCTCCTCTTTCATTCATAATTTTATAATTTGGGTCCTTTCTCTTTTCTTTTGGATAAATATAGCCAGTGGTTTATCGATCTTATTAATTCTTTCATAGAACCAGCTTCTAGTTTCGTTGATCTGATCTACTGTGTTTCTGTTTTCTAATTCATTGATCGCTGCTCTAATCTTAATTATTTCTTTTCTAATGCATGGCTTAGGCATCGTTTGTTGCTTTTTCTCTAGTTATTTAAGGTGTAGAGTTAGTTGGTGAATTCGCGATTTTTCTATTTTTTTGAGTGAGTCTTGGATGGCTATGTATTTCCCCCTTAGGACTGCCTTTGCAGTATCCCATAGGTTTTGGACCAATGTGTTTTCATTCTCATTGGTTTCCATGAATTGTTTAAGTTCTTCTTTGATTTCCTGGTTGACCCAAACATTCTTGAACAGAGCGGTCTTTAGCTTCCAAGGATTTGAATTTCTTCCAAATTTTTCTTGTGATTGAGTTCCAGTTTTAAAGCTTTATGGTCTGAGAATATGCAGGGACTAATCTCAATCTTTTGGTATTGGTTGAGACCTGATTTGTGACCTAGTATTGTGGAATATTCTGGAGACAGTTCCATGTGTGCTCGAGAAGAATTAGTATTCTGTTGTTTTGGGGTGGAATGTTCTGTATATATCTATGAGGTCCGTCTGGCCCAGTGTGTCATTCAAAGCTCTTGTTTCTGTTGATTTTCTGCTTAGATGATCTGTCTATTCCTGAGAGTGGAGTTTTGAGGTCTCCTACAATTAACATATTATTATCAATATGACTCTTTATTTTGGTTAACAGTTGGCTTATGTAGTTGGCTGCTCCCATGTTGGGGGTGTACATATTTACAATTGTTAGATCTTGTTGGACAGACCCTTTAAGAATGATATAGTGTCCTTCTGTGTCTCTAACTACAGTCTTTAGCTTAAAATCTAATTTGTCTGATATAAGAATTGCTACCCCAGCTTTCTTTTGAGGTCTGTTGTCATGGAAGATCGATCTCCATCCCTTTACTTCCAGTCTGGATGTATCTTTAGGTTCAAAGTCAGTCTCTAGTAGACAGCGTATGGATGGGTCCTGTCTTTTTATCCAATATGCAACCCTGTCCCATTTTATGGGAGCATTTAGGCCATTCACATTGGAGTGATTATTGAAAGATACGAATTTATTGTTATCATGTTGCCTGTGAAGTCCTTGTTTTTATAGATTGTCTCTGTAAATTTCTTTTTTATATCACTCTTGGGGTCTTTCTCTTTTTATAGAACCCCTTAATATTTTTTGCAAGGCCAGTTTAGTGGTCATATATTCTTTCAGTTTCTGCCAGTCTTGGAAGCTCTGCATCTCTCCATCCATTCTAAATGACAGCCTTGCCGGATAAAGTATTCTTGGCTGCATGTTCTTCTCATTTAGTACCCTGAATATGCCTTGCCAGGCCTTTCTGGCTTGCCAGGTCTCTGTGGATAGGTTTGACGTTATTCTGATGTTCCTCCCTCTGTACGTAAGGAACCTCTTCCCCCTAACTGCCCTTAAGATGGTTTCCTTGGTTCTAAGATTTGCAAGTTTTACTATTACATGCCGGGGCATTGGTCTGTTTTCCTTGATCTTGGGAGGGGTCCTCTCTGTGTCTAGGACACGAATGTTTGTTTCATTCCCCAGATTAGGGGAGTTCTCAGCTACGATTTGCTCAAATATGTCTTCTAGTCTTCTCTCTCTCTCTCCACCCCCTCAGGGATTCCAATAATTCTGACATCGGAACGTTTCATGGCATCACTTATTTCTCTAATTCTGTTTTCTTGGATTTTTTTTTAAAAGTTTTTATTTATTTATTTGACAGAGAGAGACACAGTGAAAGAGGGAACATATGCGGGGGGAGTGGAAGAGGGAGAAGCAGACTTCCCGCCAAGCAGGGAGCCCAATGTGGGGCTCGATACCAGGACCCCGGGACCATGATCCGAGCTGAAGGCAGATGCTTAATGACTCAGACACCCAGGAGCCCCCTCTTTTCATGGATTTTAAGCTGTTTTTCCCAGGCTTCCTCTTTTTCCTTCTTTTCTATCAATTTGTCTTCTAGATCACTAATTCATTCTTTTGCCTCATTTACCCTAGCTGTTAGAGTATCTAGATTATATTGGATCTCATTGATAGCATTTTTAAGTTCTGCCAGTTCAGCTTTCATTTCTGCCCTTAGAGACTCTATGTTGCCATTAATCAATTTCTCTTCTAGCTATCATCTTCATAACTCTTACCCTGAAGACCATCATCTTGGTTATATCTGTAGCCATTTGTAAATCTGTGGCAGAAGTCACAGTCTCTGAGTCTTTCCTATTTTGGGGGTTCCTCCTCCTAGTCATTCTGTTGAGGGCTGGTTGAGAGAATGTACAGAGTCCAAGTTATTGACTACAACCCAAGCAAGATGCACCTGTTTTGTAGGGACCTTAGGGTTGTCAGCCTCTTGTTCTCTCAGCCTCTCTTGTGGGGATGGGTCTGCCACGCTCTTACTCAGGTAACCCTGTTTGGGCAGAGTTGCCTGCCCCCTGTGACAGGGGATTGTCTCAGTGAAAACCGGTTTTTTGGGGCTTTTGTTCTCTGGCAGCTTTCCCTGGAGACTTTCCACCTCTCTTGTCTCTTCCATCTCTTGTCTCTTCTGAGAGTCAGAGCAGAAGAGGCCATTTTCAACCCTCTGCCTCAGAACAGAGAGATAGCAGTCTGTTCTTCAGTGAGCTCTCCAGGACACACTATCTCCGTTTCTGTCTGTGCTGATAAAAATTGCAGCGTCTTGGGTTGTGCACCCCTCAGCAGCACTCCCAGTCCTCACCTCCAGGTCGGGGCACGTCTCTGCCCTTTGTGCTTCTAAAACCACCAGCCACCCCCAGTTCGCACAGGCGGCCCTGCCGCTCCAGGTTTCAGCCCAAGGGGCTTCCCTAAAGTCCTTTCCCCACCGGTAGCAGTCTGTGAGTCTGTGTCCAGTCCCCAGTGAGGGAGGTTTTTGCACACTGGTGGTGCAGGATCCCCAAGTCTCCCTCCCCCTTCCATTTATCTTCCAGTATGTGCCCCCAGAATCATGGCTCCCCGCTTCATACCTCGAAACAGACTGCCTGCGATATTCTGTTTGTAGAGATCCAGATATATCTTCTTACATCTCAGGCTGATTTCATGAGTGTTCAGAGTGGTGTGGTAGATATCCAGCTCAATTCAGGGGACTGATTAGAATAGGGTCCCCTACTCCTCTGCCATCTTTTTCGTGTGCATGTGTGCCTGAACAGGGTTTTTAAGGAGCCAGTCCATATTTAGTGCACTGGGCTTCAAGGAGGTATCTGGAGAGATGAGAATTTTCTCCTTGGGAGGAACTGTAACATATTTTGGGACCAGTCAAAAACAAAATAATGTTTAAAATACTGACTCCTTGGCAGAAGTTCACAGGAAGGGGTGTCTGATCAGTTAAGCTTACCACTTCAAGAAGTACTCTTCTGAAATGCAATGCAGTTATAAACAGCCCACCCTCTTGCCTACCTGCCTCTTCCTCTCCCAGCCCCAAGAAAGCAGGATGTATGGGATCTAGAATGTTCCATATCTCCATTTACCCCAATTACTCCAGTGTGAACAATTCTAACAAAAAACTTCATCTCGAATGGCAACTTTTCTAAGACTGTAAATTCCAAAGGCACAAAAAGAGAAAAGAGAAAAATATCCTGAATCAAAGTCCTGAACAAACTTCAATTGAGAAGAGCAGCCCCACTCTGGCAGATGCACTGTGACCACAGTTTACATAGGAAGAACCTCAACAGGCACTAAAGCCAAGGTGACCTTGGCTCCCAGCTGATTCCTTTGATTTAATGGCTTAAATCATACCCTTCCATGGTCACCTCCTGTCAACAGGCCTCCTGTCTTAGCAGCAAGCATTAGAGCATGATTTGCTCTTTGCCCTGTTCGGGTTGTACTTGGGGTATAAACACAAGTACAAATAGAATGGAGGGGACTGTACATTTGGTCAAGAAGAGAAGAGTTTTTTGATAAAGCAATAATGGAAAAAGTTCATTGTGGACTTTAATGCTAAAATGTTAATAGCTAACATTTACTGTAGACTTTTCATGCTTCAGATGCTGTTCAAACATTTTGCTGATGTAATTTTCACAGCAGCCCTAAGAAGTAGGTACTTTAGAGATGAGGGAACTGAGGCCCAGAAAGGTTAAATGACTAGCCTAAAGTCTTCAGTTTGTAAGGTGCAGCCCAGGACTCTCACCTGGCAGCTTCTGGGCTGACTGGCACCTGCAAGCTGAGACCACATGGAACGATTATAGAGTCTTGATGAATATTAGCATACTAATGAGTCTGAGAAGTTCAGCAGTAAACACTCAAAAACAAAGTTGTTTATAGTTCTTCAGCCCAGAGTTTCTCATACTTAGCTGAAAATAAGCCCTCTGCCCCCACCTTTTAAAATGAGATTATTATTCTACAGAACAATAAGGAAATAAGCAAAGCCTCTGTGGGCATTTCTGTGCAGGTATAGGAGGAATGCCTCTTCCCAGGTGAGCTGCTGACCTGCCTGTCTCCAAGTACTCACTCCTGTCTTTGGCCAGCCAAGCTCCTGGCAATTGTCAGGCGTGGGATTAGCCATGGAGGCCAGACAGCTGACCAGAATCACTAAGTGCCACCTAGTCAGGGCCCTGGGGCCAGTGCCTGTATACTGGGGGCCAGGCTCAGAGAAGGACTTTTTTGCTTATTCAAGACATTTTTAGTTATGAGAGAGAGACAGAGACAGAGACAGAGACTGCAGTGATTTAAGGGGAGGAGGGGGAAAGGGATGCATATATATCAGCTTAAGAAGTCAAAGGATCCAGGGAATAAAGTTGGCTCCAGATCCATCAGAGTCCAGGGACCAAAATAAAGTCCTGTCTCTCTCCACCTTCTCTCAGCTTTGCCTTCCTTTGTATTGGCTTCATTCTTGGACAATACTCTCCCTGTGGTGACTGACAGGAGCTCCAGGCTTTATCAGCTTTACTGCTGGCAGACCCTATAGTTCCAGCCCAGACCCTGACCCTGCCTCTCCCTGGACCCCTCAGGGTCATGGTCCATCCCAGAGCCAATTTCTGGCATTTCTTTGATCAGCCACGCTTGTGTTATGGGTCTAGGTGTGGTGTTAGCCCTCTCTTTGCCATGTGAAAGGTGATTTGGAGATCTGCATCACCCCTACTCCCATACAGACTGTTTTCTAAGGGAAAGGGGGAATCAACACTAGTCAAGTAAAACCAACAGCTCCACTATTGGAGGTGGGGTGAGGTGTTGCTATGAGCCAGGAGTTGTCTATTTTAGGGCTTATCCTCTGTCCGAGCAGTTCCACTTTTTAGAGTTTATCCTAAGCAGATATTTGGACAGACATGCAAAAACAAATTAAAGAAACAACAAAACCCCAAGAAAACTGAAAAACTGCCAAGCTATCTAGATAGATAGATAGATTATACTTATTGAAATGTTGATTATTGTAGTGAAAAAGTAGAAAGTCTATCAAAATAAAATTATTTAAATAAATTATTTACATCTGTTGGGGAGAATGCATTTATTATACCCTTTAAGATCCTTCTAGCTGGACTAAGAATCAAATTGACATGAACCAGATTAATAAGAGAAAATCAAAATAGTATACATGCAGGGAATCTACACAGTCATGGAAATTCCAAAGACAGTCAGGCATCATGATGTTTATTTGAGCTAAGGAGAAGGACAGGGTCCAAGGATATAAAGGGGAGGAAGACCATTAGCAGGAAGGTGAAAGAAGATGTATGGAAAATGAAGACTGTCTAATTACATAGTTAATTAGAGGAATCTCTCTTAACAGCTCTCATCCTGATATAGACAGGCAGCTGAGGGGGAGGTAAAGAGGTTTTCCCAAATCTGCTGCATTTGATTGCTTTTATTTAATTAATATTTATTTATTTATTTATTTATTTATTTATTTATTTTAGTTTCAAAGGTAGAATTTAATGATTCATCAGTTGCATATAACACCCAGTGCTCATTATATAAAGTGCCCTCCTTAATGCCCATCACCCAATTATTCTTTGCCCTCACCCACCTACCCTCCAGCAACCCTCAGTTTGTTCCCTAGTTAAGAGTCTCTTATGGTTTGCCCCCCTCTCTGTTTTTATCTTATTTTATTTTTCCTTCCCTTCTCCTATGTTCATCTGTTTCTTAAATCCCACATGTGAGTTAAATCATATGGCATTCGTCTTTCTCTGACTGACTTATTTTGCTTAGCATAATACCCTTTAGTTCCATCCACATCATTGTAAATGGCAAGACTTCATTCTTTTTGATGGCTGAGTAATATTCCATTATATATATATGTGTGTATGTGTGTGTATATATATATAACCTCTTCTTTATCCATTCGTCTGTGGATGGACACTTGGACTTTTTCCATATTTTGATTATTGTGGACATTGCTGCTATAAACATTGGGGTGCATGTGCCCCTTCAAATCACTATGTTTGTATCCTTTGGATAAATACCTAGTAGTACAGTTGCTGTGTTGTAAGGTAGTTATATTTTTAACTTTTTGAGGAAACTCCATACTGTTTTCCAGAGTGGCTGCACCAGTTTGCATTCCCACAACAGTGTAAGACATTTCCCCTCTGCATCCTTGCCAAGAGCTGTTGTTTCCTGAGTAGTTCATTTTAGCTACTCTGAGGGGTGTGAGGTAGTAACTGATTGTGGTTTTGATTTGTATTTCCCTGATGCTTCATGATGTTGAGAATTTTTTTTTTAAAGATTTTATTTATTTATTTGAGGGAGAGAATGAGAGAGAGCATGAGAGGGGGAGCATCAGAGGGAGAAGCAGACTCCCCGCTGAGCAGGGAGCCCGATGTGGGACTCGATCCTGGGACTCCAGGATCATGACCTGAGCCGAAGGCAGTCGCTTAACCAACTGAGCCACCCAGGCGCCCCGATATTGAGCATTTTTTTCATGTGTCTGTTTGCCATTTGTATGTATTCTCTGGAAAAATGTCTGTTCATGTCTTCTGCCCATTTCTTGACAAGATTTTTTGAGTTTGGGTGTTGACTTAGATAATTTCTTTATAGATTTTGGATACTAACCCTTTATCTGATAAGACATTTGTAAATATCTTCGCCCATTCTGTATGTTGCCTTTAGTTTTGTTGACTGTTTCCTCTGCTGTGCAAAAGCTTTTTATCCTGATGAAGTCCCAATAGTTATTTTTTGCTTTTGTTTCCCTTGCCTTTGGAGACATGTCTAGCAAGAAGTTGCTGCAGCTAAGAACAAAGAGGTTGCTGCCTGTGTTCTCCTCTAAGATTTTGATGGATTCCCGTCTCACATTTAGGTCTTTCATCCACTTTGAATTTATTTTTTTGTATGGTGTAAGAAAGTGGTCCAGTATCATTCTTCTACATGTGGCTGCCCAGTTTTCCCAACACCATTTGTTGATGACTGTCTATTTTCCATTGGATAGTCTTTCCTGATTTATTGAAGATTAGTTGACCATAGAGTTGAGGGTTCATTTCTGGGTTCTCTATTCTGTTCCATTGATCTATGTGTCTGTTTTTGTGCCAATACAATGCTGCCTTGATGTTCACAGCTTTGTAATGTAGCTTGAAGTCAGGCATTGTGATGCCCCCAGCTTTAGTTTTCTTTTTCAACATTCCTTTGGCTATTCAGTGTCTTTTGTGGTTCCATACAAATTTTAGGATTGTTTGTTCTAGCTCTATGAAAAATGTCGATGATATTTTGATGGGGATTGTATTGAATGTGTAGATTGCTTTGGTAGCATAGACATTTTAACAATAATTATTTTTCCATCCATGAGCATGGAATGCTTTTCCATTTTTTGTGTGTGTGTCATCCTAAATTTCTTTTATAGGTCTTCTATAGTTTTCAGAATATAGATCTCTTAACTCTTTGGTTAGGTTCATTCCTAGGTATCTTATGGTTTTGGGTGCAATTCTAAATGGGATCATTTCCTTGATTTCTCTTTCTTCTGGCTCAGTGTATACATATGCAACTGACCTCTGTGTGTTGATTTTGTATCCTGCCACTTTGCTGAATTCCTGTATCACTTCTGTCAATTTTGGGGTGGAATGTTGTGGATTTTCTACCTAGCGTATCATGTCATCTGTGAAGAATGAGAGGTTCACTTCTTTGCCAATTTGAATGATTTTATTTCTTTTTGTTGTCTGACTGCTGAGGCTAGGACTTCTAGTACTATGTTGAACAACGGTGGTGAGAGTGGACATCCCTGTCGTGTTCCTGACCTTAGGGGAAAAGCTCTCAGTTTTTCCCCATTGAGGATGATATTCACTGTGGTTTTTTCATAGATGGCTTTTATGATATTGAGGTATGTTCCCTCTACCCCTACTTTGTTGAGGGTTTTTATCAAGAAAGGATGCTCTATTTTGTCAGATGCTTTTTCTGCATCTATTGAGAGGATCATATGGTTCTTGTCCTTTCTTTTATTAATGTGATGTATCACATTGATTTGTGGATGTTGAACCACACTAGCAGCCCAGAAATAAATCCCACTAGGTCATGGTGAATAATGTACTTTTGGATCCTATTGGCTAGTATCTTGGTGAGTATTTTGGCATCCATGTTCATCAGGGATATTCATCTGTAATTCTCCTTTTTAATGGGGTATTTGTCTGGTTTTGGGATCAAGGTAATATAGGCCTCATAGAATAAGTTTGGAAGTTTTCCTTCCATTTCCATTTCTTGAAACAGTTTCAGAAGAATAGGTGTTAGTTCTTCTTTAAATGTTTGGTAGAATTCTGCTGGGAAGCCATCCAGCCCTGGACTCTTGCTTATTGGGAGATTTTTGATTATTGATTCAATTTCTTTGCTGGTTATGGGTCTGTTCAGCTTTTTTTTTTTTTTTTTCCTATTTCAGTTTTGGTCATTTATATGTTTCTAGGAATGAATCCATTTCTTGCAGATTGCCTAATTTGTTGGCATATAATTCCTCATAATATTCTCTTATAATTGTTTGTATTTCTTTGGTGTTGGTTGTGATCTCTCCTCTTTAATTCATGATTTTATTTATTTCGGTCCTTTCTCTTTTCTTTTTGATAAGTCTGGCTAAGGACTTATTGATCTTCTGCTTATATGATCTGTCCATTTCTGTGAGTGGGGAGTTAAAGTCCCATAGTATTATTCTATTATTTATTTTTTACTGTTTTTTTTTT
>NW_028042388.1:0-457 GCF_054177405.1 Leptonychotes weddellii
TCCAAAGCCTGGTCGAGCACTAAAGACCTTCCACCTCGGTGTTTTTTAAATGTATCAGATGTCAGGACTACCCAGATGATTATCAAAATACAGATTCCTGGGGGGCGCCTGGGTGGCTCAGTCAGTTAAGCATCTGCCTTCGGCTCAGGTCATGATCCCAGGGTCCTGGGATCGAGCCCGCTTCTCCCTCTGCTGGCAGCTTCCCCTGTTTGTGCTCGCTCTCTCTCTCTAAAATAAATAAAATCTTTAAAAATAAATAAATAAATAAATAAATAAATAAATATTTATTGATCCCTGACGAATAAATGAAATCTTTAAAAAAATTAATAATATAAAATACAGATTCCTGGAATCTACTCTGAACCTGGTGTTCAAAAAGTAGTAAGGAGAAAAGAAATTGCTGGACCAATGAAAAATAAAACTGAGGAAAGGGAATGACTCTGGGGGACTCCGAAAA
>NW_028042389.1:0-457 GCF_054177405.1 Leptonychotes weddellii
GTCATGATGGTGACATAGAGCAGGGGCCGGCACACGGCCACGTAGCGGTCATAGGCCATGAGGGCCAGGAGGTAGCAGTCGATGGAGCCGAAGAAGGTGAAGGGGAAGAACTGCGTGGCGCAGCGGGTGTAGGACAGCGCGACCCCACGCTCCAGCTGCACGGCCAGCAGCTGCGGCACGACGGCCGACGAGTAGCACGTGTCCACGAAGGAGAGGTGGCCAAGGAAGAAGTACATCGGGGTGTGCAGCCGGCCATCCACACGGATCAGGACCATTCCCGCGTTCCCCAGCAAAGTGAGTAGGTAGAAGCTCAAAAACACCAGGAAGAGAGGAAGTGCCCGTTCAGGACAGTCGGTGAAGGCGATAAGGAGGAATTCACTCATCAGGGTGACGTTCTTCTCTGCCATGAGGTGCCTCACAGGGCTAGGATGAAAAGCCAGGTCGGAAGCTATAAATA
>NW_028042390.1:0-457 GCF_054177405.1 Leptonychotes weddellii
AAACAGTCTCTTTTTATACCCTCTCTTGTAGAATGCAATGGCTAGGAAAAAGAAAATTCAAAATGGGTTATATGAGGGCACCTGGGTGGCTCAGTCGGTTGAGCGACTGCCTTTGGCTCAGGTCATGATCCTGGAGTCCGGGGATCGAGTCCCGCATCGGGCTTCCGGCTCGGCGGGGAGCCTGCTTCTCCCTCTGACCCTCTCCCGTCTCATGCTGTTTCTCTCTCTCTCAAATAAATAAATAAATAAAATCTTTAAAAAAAAAAAAAAGAGTTTTCACGGATTTGGCAGATTCATACAATTTGTTTCCCTCTAAATCTTGTAACCTTTCACATGTTCTTGTGTGGTGCAGCACACAGTCATTTCACATAGAGGGCAGCTTTATCCCTCTGCATTGCAGATTCTCTGCAACTGGTACAGCCTTCCCCCAGACAGACAAAACTGAGCACAGTCCAAA
>NW_028042391.1:0-457 GCF_054177405.1 Leptonychotes weddellii
CTGGTGGGTGGACCCCAGGAGCTGGTGGGTGGACCCCAGGGGCCTGGGGATGAACTGCAGGAGCTGGAGGGTGCACCCCCGGGGCCTGGGGGTGAACTGCAGGAGCTGGTGGATGTACCCCTGGAGCCTGGGGGTGAACCCCAGCAGATGGGGGAGGATGGACACCCGGAGCAGGTGGGTGGACCCCTGGGGCTGGAGGATGGACACCCGGAGTCGGTGGGTGGACCCCAGATGTTGGTGGGTGGACCACCGGTGCCGGGGGGGTGAACCCCGGGAGCTGGAGGGTGGACTCCTGGTGCTGGGGGGTGGACCCCAGATGTTGGGAGGTGGACCCCTGGTGCCGGCGAGTGGACACCGGGAGCTGGCGGGGGCAGCTGGGGAGGGCCCGGAGGCCCTGAGGGTGCAGGCCCACTGGGCGGCATGGGTGGCAGAGGCAGGCCTCCCGGTGGTGGCGGGG
>NW_028042392.1:0-457 GCF_054177405.1 Leptonychotes weddellii
TAAGCGTCTAATACATTGTTACTATTATAACTTTTATAAGTCTTTATTAGATAGTTTTATAATAAAATTTTTAGAAGACCTATATATTCCCTCTCCTCTCTGAAGAATTTGTCTTCACATTTCTTTCAAGGCAAGTCTACTAGCAACATATTTGGTAGGTACAGAATTCTGTGTTAGTGGATTTCTTTTTTTCTTTCTTTCTTTCTTTCTTTCTTTCTTTCTTTCTTTCTTTCTTTCTTTCTTTCTTTCTTTCTTCCTTCCTTCCTTCTTCCTTTCTTCCTTTCCTTTTACACTGTATTTCCTTTCCTTTCCTTTTTCCTTTCTTTCCTCTCCTTCCCTTCCTTCCTTCCTACCTCCCTCTCTCCCTTCCTCCCTCCCTTTCTTCCTTCCTTCTTTCTTTCCTTCCTTCCTCCCTCCCTCCCTCCCACCCTCCTTTCATCCCTTCCTTTCCTTCTTT
>NW_028042393.1:0-457 GCF_054177405.1 Leptonychotes weddellii
TTAATCAAGCATGTATCAATTTATGACAGAATAATCAATACTAGCATTAAATCAGTCAATAAAATCACTAATTGATCTAAAATTTGGATTAATTTTTAGTATTTTAAAAATAAACAGGAATACTACTCCTTATTTTAACTGAGTATTAGAAGTTGCGATGACCCAGCAATTGGCTAAGGATACTAATATCCTAAGTAGCCACAGAATAAGTATGGCTACCAACATCTCAAACATCCTAAATTGTAATAACCCTATTTTTTACAAAGACTCTTAGCTTAGAGATAAAGGTTATTACTAGCAAGTTGTTGACTCAGTTGTCCCACATTCCCTGCACCTTGAGTAATAAGCATATCACCAGCCTTTAATACCCGTTGCATAACAGGTTCTAATTCGTCTATATCAACAACCATAGGCTCTACTTCACCACGCAAACGAATACTACGCGCTAGAGATTTGG
>NW_028042394.1:0-457 GCF_054177405.1 Leptonychotes weddellii
ACTTACGTGAGCTGTATGGAACAGGCAAGTTCATAATGACAGAAAGAGAGAATACAGATTACCAGAGCCTGGGGAGTGGGGGCAAGGGGGAGTCATTACTTAATGGGTACAGAGTTTCTATTTGGGATGAGGAACCCATTCTGGAAATATTTGTGATGATCCTAAAACATCGCAAAAGCACTTAATGCGCTACCTCTTGCATTTCAATGTAATCCTTGAAACCTGAAAATAATTGATAGGACATTCAGAATCTGCTTAGTTTTGGAGAACAGAATCGGGGTTAAAATCCTGGAGCTCTGTCTGTACCATTCTGCCCACGTGGATAATAGCCAAGTCCACCCTTTCCCCAATCCAGGGGACCTTCGGAAATGCCCGAACATTCTTCTGTAGAAGAACGAAGCAAGAGAGAATGGCAAGATGGAAACAAGGAACCACTTCTTTCATGAAGAAAAGGGTT
>NW_028042395.1:0-457 GCF_054177405.1 Leptonychotes weddellii
GCACGGAGAATAGAATGGTGGTTCCCAGGGGATTGGGGTGGGGAGATCTAATGTATAGCACGATGACTGTACTGAGTAATACTGTATTGTATTGTTTTTTTTTTTTTTTAAAGATTTTATTTATTTATTTGAGAGAGAGAGAATGAGAGACAGAGAGCATGAGAGGGAGGAGGGTCAGAGGGAGAAGCAGACTCCCTGCCGAGCAGGGAGCCCAATGTGGGACTCGATCCCGGGACTCCAGGATCATGACCTGAGCCAAAGGCAGTCGCTTAACCAACTGAGCCACCCAGGCGCCCCGCGTATTGTACACTTGAAATTTCCCAAGAGGATAGATCTTAAATTCTCATCACTAAAAACAAAAACAAAAAGAAAGAAAGAGACAAAGAAGGAAAGTAATGTCTGTATTATCTTCCATATGGTGATAATTTCACAATGTATACACATGTCAAAACATCAA
>NW_028042396.1:0-457 GCF_054177405.1 Leptonychotes weddellii
AAATATTTATCCAGTGCCTCTGGTGTGCTGAGTAGTGTTGTGGGTTTCAACGAGCAGAGCCTGGGGGCAGGGAACATGCAAAATCCAGGTAAGGTTACCTGATGAGCTAGCTCTTAATGTCTGGCCCTGAACTCCAACTATGTGCTGGGGCCCGGACCTCATGTGATAGCATTCTCACCAGAACCCATGGAGGGAGGGTCTTTCAGTTCTGTTTTTGCAGGTATAGTGATGGTGATGGTGATGATGATGGTGGTGATGGTGGTGATGGTGATGGTGATGGTGATGATGGTGATGGTGGTGATGATGATGATGGTGATGATGATGATGATGGTAACGATGATGGTGATGGTGGTAATGATGGTGATGGTGGTGATGATGGTGTTGGTGGTGATGATGGTGATGATGATGGTGATGGTGGTGATGATGATGATGGTGATGGTGGTGATGATGATGATGA
>NW_028042397.1:0-457 GCF_054177405.1 Leptonychotes weddellii
GATGTATTAGTATTTTAGAGCTACCATAACAAAATACTACAAACTGCATGTCTTAAACAACAGAAATCTATTTCTTCACAGTTCTGGCAGCTCAAAGTCCAAGACCAAGGCGTTGGCAGGTTTGGCTTCTCCTGAGGCCTGACTCCTTGGCTTACAAACTGGTGGCCTTTATACGAATGTATCCTTGTTGTTTCTCCTACACCTTATGAAGACATCCGGTCATACTGGATTAGGACCCACCCAGATGACCTCTTTTAATCTTTTTTTTTAAATTTTATTCTGTTATGTTAGTCACCATACAATTCATCATTAGTTTTTAATGTACTGATCCACAATCCATTGTTTTCATATAACACCCAGTGCTCCATGCAATACTTGCCTTCCTTAATACCCATCACCAGGCTAACCCATCCCTCCACCCACCTCCCCTCTAAAACCCTGTTTGTTCTCAGAGTCC
>NW_028042398.1:0-9566 GCF_054177405.1 Leptonychotes weddellii
CAATGAATCATGGAACACTTCATCTAGAACTAATGATGTAATGTATGGGGATTAACATAAGAATAAAAAAAAAATGTTGTGCATGAAAAAAAAAAAAAAAGAATTGTACTGGATATGAGGATAAGGATGACATAAGAAAAGAATCAGAGCACGTTCTGCATGGAGCGCTGGGTGTTATGCACAATGAATCATGGAACACTACATCAAAAACTAATGATGTAATGTATGGTGATTAACATAACAATAAAAAATTTTTTTAAAAAAAGAATCAGAGAACTTGAAGATGGATCAATAGGAATTACTCGACCTGAAAAAGAGATGTTTAAAAATTAGCAGAGGGGTGGCCAGGTGGCTCAGTCAGTTAAGCGTCTGCCTTTGGCCCAGGTCATGATCCTGGGGTCCTGGGATTGAGCCCCGAGTCAGGCTCCCTGCTCAGTGGGGAGTCTCCTTCTCCCTCTCCTTCTGCCCCTACCCTCCCCACTCGAGATCTCCCTCTCTCTCTCCTCTCTTTCTCTCAAATAATCTTTTTAAAAAATTAGCAGAGCAATGTCTAACATACATGTGATTAAAGTGCCTGAAAGAGCAAGAATGGGGTAGAAAGCAATATTGAAGAATAATGGCCTTCCCGATAAAGTGCCTTTCCAAATTTGGTGGAAGACAAAAATTTACAACTTCAAAAATGTCAGAGAACCCCAAACAGAATACATGTGAAGAAAACCATGCCAGGCACACCGAAGTCAAACAAATGAAAATCAAAACAAAAAGAAAATCTTGAAACTCACAAGAGAAAAATGATACATTATATACAGAGCACAATATTTCAAAATTTCCACAGACTTAGCATCAGAAACTATACAGTCCAGAGACAGTGGAATAACATCTTTAAGGTGCTGAAAGAAAACTAAATTCTATATTTCATGGAAATGCTCTTCAAGAATGAAAGCGAATTGGGGCACCTGGGTGGTTCAGTTGGTTAAGCAAACGACTCTTGATTTTGACTCAGGGTCATGAGCTCGAGCCCCCAGTCAGGCTCCATGCTGGGGGTGGAGCCTGCTTAGGATTCTCTCTCTCCCTTTCCCAATCTCTCCTCTCAAATGAATAAATAAATCTAAAAAAAAAAAAAGAATGAAAACAAATTAAAGACTTTACAGATAAAAGAAAATGAAGAGCATTCATTGCCAGCACACCAGCATGCCAAGAAATGCTAAAGGAAGTTCTTCTAGCTGAAGGGAAATGATGACAGAGGGAAACCCAGATTCCTCCACGAACAAATGAAGAGCATTAAAACTGCTAAATATCTGAGTAAGTGTAAAAGACTATTTGTTCTCAATTTAAAAAAAAAATACATATGCATATGACTGTTAAAGCAAAAATTCTTAAGTTGTTTCCCAGGGTTTTAATGTATGTAGATGCAATGCATATCACACTATATAGTCCAAGGGATGAGGAGGGGTGGTCATGGGCTTATACAGTTATAGGTTTTTACCTTTCACATTTCACATGCAGTGGCAAAATATGAACCCTCCGTAGCCCTGTGAAAAGCTAAGGATGTTTAACGTAATCCCCGGGGCAGTCACTTTAAAAATGCAAGACATATGGCTAAAACTGACAAATAAGTTGAAATGGAACTCTCAAATGTCCTAAATTTTTTTTTAATTTAAAGGCAGGTGCTGTGGATAGAAGGGTCCCCAAAGATGTCCATACCCTAATCCCTAGATCCTGTGAATATGCTGTACATGGAAAAAAGATTGCAGATGTATCTAAGGACCTTAAACACAGGAAATTATCCTATTGTGCCTGATATAATCATATGTGTCCTTAAAAGCAGAGAGTTTTCTCCATCTGGAAGCAGAGAGATGTGGCAGAGAAGCTGGAGAAATTGAGAGATGCCACGTGTGAGAGAAACATGACCCACCATTGCTAAAGGGGCCACATGGAAGGCCAGAGAAGGAAGTAGGCGGCCTCCAGAGACCAGCCTCCAGCCCCATGGATAGCAAGTAAGCGCGGACCTCAGACCCACAACCTTTCACCGTTAATTTGTTATAGCAGCAATAGAAAATACCACAGCAGGACAGGGAGAAGGGTGGAATGAAAAGACAAGCAATAAAATGGTATATCTAATCCAAACTCATCAACATTCACATTAAAAGGCAGTGGACTAAAAAGGCAGAGATTATCATAATGGATCCAAAAAAGCGATTTGCTCTCTACAAGAGATGCACTTTAAATATAAAGACACAAACAGATTGAAAGTAAATTAATGGAAAAAGATATGCCACATCACAAGCAAGGCTGAGGCATCAGATAAAAAAGAGACCCCAAGACTCCCCCCTTGAAGTCCGTATTTAGAACCCAACAGAAATCCCAAGGTCCTGGATCCAGAACCAACTTAGAGTCAGCTATGGGTATTGCATATACTTCTAATTTTCTGTATCTTAGGATGTTTTGATATCTTAAAAAAGGTTTCTAGCTCAGAAAAGTTGGCCCCTTCTGGGGCTAACCAATTCCTAGAGATGACCAAGGGCTCAGTGGACTGTGGCTTTGATTGGCAGTCCTGAGTTGGAACTCCTCTATCTTGGCAGGACACCCTAGGAGACAATTCTCTTCTGCCTTAATCATCCAAGGACCAGGTACCAGGCAACGGGGGACCACTCCTGTAGTTTAGAGGCCAATCCTCAACTGTTTACCCCAACCTGCCCTGCCTGTTCCCCAGAAACCCTAATAAAAGTTCTGGCCTAAATTTATCACTTCTGCTTCCTGATCAAAACCTGGTGCTCCTCCTGCAAGTCATGTGTCTCTATAAGTAACATTAACATTTTCTTTGAATGGCACTGGCCTCTCCATGTTGTCACTCGGTCACCTTTAAAAATTAAGACCAGGGCTCAGGACAGTGTGCGGGTAGCAGTCGGTATCCAAGAGTACTCAGAGTCAAGTCCGCGCTGTCTTTCTAATATGACTGACGTCATCAGCGGAGTTACAGAAAACTGGGAGTGACCACTCCAGTTCCAGGAATGGACTCTCAGGCAGGCAACTCCCCCCCACCACCAACACCCCCCCAGGAACCTCACAAATGATGCACATCCTCCTCCCAAGCTGTTCAGGGGGCGTGACTTGTGAGTTGATCCTTGGCAGGGAGGTCACTAATCATCGGGTGGCCAGACTGGTGACACGCAGGCTGAGGGATGGGCTCAGGGTCCAAGTCTCATCAGGCAAAGGCTGCCGCATCAGAACAGCACAAAACAGTTCATCCTGCCTAGGCTTGGCTCCCTGTGATCAATGAACTTTGAGGCCTGAAACAGGAGAGCTCAAAACAAGTGTGCTTCTGTTTCCAGCAACAAAGAGGGAGTTAACTTTCCAGATTCCCGAACTGATCCATCACGGGGATGAATCTCCGATCAGCCACTTTGTTACCTGGACCCACTCAGTGTGAAGCTGGCCGGAAAGGCGTCAATTTCAAAAATTAAACAGACCCAGGTTTGAGTCCTGGGTCTGTCATTTGCTCATTGTGTGGCTTGGGGAAGTTGGCTAAATCCGTCCATCTTAATTTCCTCATCTGTAAAACTGAGGAAATATTATTTACCTCTCTCTAAATGGGAAAATTATAGTAAAAATTTAAATCACATTTGTTGCATGCCGTCTGCCAGATGCTTTGTTGGGCCTTTTGTGTGTTACTGGAGTGCGTATGCAGAACGCAAAGGGGGGCCGGCCACACATCCAGGAGCTCACGGTATGATACACCACCCACACCGGGGCTGAGTGTTGAGGGCAGAACTCAAGCATGTTTTCAGGCAAATGTGCCACTGAGAGGTGCCTGGGTGGCTCAGTCGTTAGGCGTCTGCCTTAGGCTCAGGTCATGATCCCAGGACGTCCTGAGATTGAACCCCGCATCGGGCTCCCTGCTCCGCGGGAAGCCTGCTTCTCCCTCTCCCACTCCCCCTGCTTGTGTTCCTGCTCTCGCTATCTCTCTCTCTGTCAAATAAATAAAATCCTTAAAAAAAAAAATGTGCCACTGAATTTTAACCAGCGCATGTGTAAATGTGCCCACTCCCCTCCCTACCCCCCACTGCGCACGCACACGCGCGTGCGCACACACACACACACACACACACCTAGCTCAGCTGGGTGGCTTTCCCCAGAGTAGACCATGGTGACTATATACCTCTCTTAGCCTCAGTCCCCTCTCCAAGCCAACTGAAAATCCTTTCCAATTCACAAAGGAAGGATGTCCTTAATTAGGTTGACCCTGGAGCCTGATCCCACAGGAAATGAAGAAAAGGACCTTTGGCAAGAACAAGGAGGCCACAGTTTGAGAAGGCAGTGGACGTGGGGTTAGAACCTGGATCCTGGGTCCGCTGCTGATTAGCTGGGCGAGTGTGGACACATTCTTCACCTTTCTGAGCCTCCTCTTGCGTGCAACATGAGACAGCTGGGGGCGACGTTTCTAGAACAGCATGAGGCTATAGCGTAAGCAGAGCACCAACCCCTCCCTTCTCTAAGCCCTCGTGGAGAAGCTGTGGGCTACAGGGAAGGGGGGTGCAGACGCCTGGTTCCACTTCCTCCTGCCTGTGTGAACGTGGGCAGGCCACTAACATCACTTAGCCTCAACTTGTAGAAAGATGAGTATTAATTCCTAGCCTGACTGGGGTTTTGTACGGATTCAGGTGAGTATGGAAAGTGCTCCATAGGTGTCCTCCTCCCTCTCCTCCCACCCCTCCTCCTCCTCCGGCTCTCCTCCACAAAGGAAGGGTCTACTCTCAGTGATAACATCACATGTCTCCCACTCTGTGCAAGTTCACCACAGAAACAACTGTGTCCGTAGGAACATCCTCCAGAAGGCTTTCTATCACTTTTCTCTTTGAAGAAGAACAAGCTGGGGATCAACAGTTGGCATCTCTCACAAGATAAAAGTTGCTCCGTATCCCGGGCTGAGGCTCCCCCGGAATCAGAGCGATGCCTTCATCTCTGTTCTGATGGCAACACGTGGCTTGGGTTCTTCATCTCAAATGGCAGGTTACTCAGCGAGACAGAGGGAGAGCGGCAGATGGATGTGACAGTAAATTCTGCTATGTACCCACAGACACTTCTAAGACATTAAAAAGTTGTGCCCACATTTCCTACTCCCACAGCGCAACCCGTGAAGAAATCCTGATGTCAGTTTGAGGGGCACGTGGGATCTTGCTTCTCTTTGCCCTGCAAGTGCCTCCGTCTGGTCACGCCACACACAGCTTCAGCTGACCTCCCTGGTTGTGAGAAAGGGAAAGCAAGAGGAGACCAAGACTCTAAAGGGTTTGTTTTATCTGCCTGGTAGGCACACCAGATCCGGAGTGTCAGAAAAAGGATTCGAGCTTTTGTTCTGTGACTTCCTAGCAATGAAGCGGAGGGAGGACAGAACAGCCCCACGTGGTTCTGCTATCTATAAAATGGGAGGGAGGACAGAACAGCCCCACGTGGTTATTCTGAAGGCCAAATTAGACCTCATGCCTTGGGCCACCCTGCCTCTAACTGATTATACTCTAACCACAACAGACCTCGACTGTGATCAATGGGTTCCTGGCTCAGCAGCTTTGCACTCGCTGTTCCCTCTGCCTGGAATGCTTTTTCCCCGGCTCTTCCCATCACTAGTGGCTCCTTTCCATCCTTTGGGCTTTAGCTCAAGCGTCACCTGCTCTGAGAGGTCCCCCTTTTCTAGAACAGGACCTCTGCCCATTAGTCTTGACCACAGTTCTCTGCTTTTATTTCCCATAATACTTTTCTGAATCTGTAATTAATTTACTCACCTGTGTATCCATGTCTCCCTACATGAGAAGTAAACTAGAATCTGGTCTTTTCATACTGTATCCTCATAATCTACTGCAGGGCGAGCTACCTAAGCATTTCATAAATATTCACTGAGTGAATGAATGAATGTACTAGAAAGCACTTGGGACCTGTAAAATCCTGTATACGTGTAGGGGACGTGATACACACACACCCACACATAGGACAGAAAGTGAAATGACAGATTCATGCTGCTGATTCTGGAAGACCAGAGACCATTTCACCCAGGAGTCCCTCAGCACAGGCTAACTCAGAGGGGGAAAAGAGACTGTCATGAGCTCCAGGCTGAAAAGACACCAGTCTCCCTGCCTGTCAAGCACCCACCAGGAAATGCACAAATTAGCATTAGAATAAAAACTGAAATGCCATCCAGGCTGTCTGTTATTAACTTCCTGACTCCACGGATTCTCCTCTATAATCTGAAGGCAGCGCTGCCATGTGGTTCAGTCTCCAAAGATGTTTACAAGAAATTGGGTTGGTAGATTTTCACCCATCTGCAAGGCTTTGTGATAGCCCAGTTTAAGTCATTTACAGGAAACTTTACATAAACTCATGTCACTATATTCTTTTTAAACTTGCCATGATGAGAAATGGCAAACACAGAAAAGAGAAAGGATATTATAATGAACTCCTACATTCCCACCACCCAGCTTCACTAATTTTCAATTTCTGACAGTCTTGCTTTGTCCATATCCTTACCAATGTCCTCCTTTCCCTGGATGATTCTGAAGAGAACCCCCAGATGTCATGTCAGTTCACGTGTCAATATTTCAGAATCTCTAAAAGCCAAGGACTGTCCTTTTCAGATATCACCACAACACTGTCATCACACTAGAACATGTTTTTAAATCCTTAATATTATCAAGTATCTTTTCTGTGTTCACAATTTCCCTGATTCTATTATATTTTTAAAAAATGGATGGTGTAGTCGGTTAAGTCGGTTAAGCATCCGACTCTTGGTTTTGGCTCAGGTCACGATCTCATGGTTGTGGGATCCTACCCCTTGCCAGGCTCCATGCTGGGCGTGGAGACTGCTTGGATTCTCTCTCTCTCCCTCTTCCTCTGCCCTCCCCCCACCTTTCTCTCTCCCCCCCATAAATAAGTAAATAAATAAACATTTTAAAATGTTTATTTCTTTTAATTAGACACAAATAGGGTCCATATAGTATGATTGGCTAATATGACTCAAATCTCTTTTAATGTATAGGTTCCCCCTTCTACCTTTGTATTTTTTTTTTTTTAAGATTTTATTTATTTGTCAGAGAGAGAGAAGGAGCGAGCACAAGCAGGGGGAGCAGGCAGAGGGAGAAGCAGACTTCCCGCTGAGCAGGGAGCCCAATGCAGGGCTCCATCCCAGGACCCTGAGATCATGACCTGAGCCCAAGGCAGACACTTAACCACTGAGCCACCCAGGCGTCCCCACCTTTGTATTTCCTTGGTCGAGAAAACTAGGTCTTCTGTCTCGGTTTCTCAGTTTGGGGTTTTTGCTGATGGCATTCTCATGGTGGTGTTAAAAAGAAAACCACAAGCCCCAAATGGAGATACTCAGGCCAAATCACCAACCTGGGGCTCAATTACCTAATCTAACTGCATTTCAACCACCCCCAGAAACGTAGTCTTGACTGGTCAGTCAGAAATTTTCTGATATGCACCAAGGAGGTAATGTCCCATGGGCCCTCTCCAGCCTCCAAAGGGTGAGGAGGTTATCTGCACGATAAGACCCCCTGCCCTTCCCCCTAAAGGAAGGTGACCTTGGCTAGAGCAATCCTTTCTTTCCTTTTGCTAATAACTTCCTTGCCCCTCCGTCCTTCTTAGAAAATCTTTCTATTTTCTATAACTCCAGAGCTCCCCTCTACTTGCTAGATGGGATGCTCCTCGATTCATGAATCACTTAATAAAGCCAATTAGATCTTCGAATTTACTCAGTTGAATTTTTGTTCTTTAACAGTGTCATTTATCAGACGTATGCCCCCTCCGGTATTTGTTGGAAATTGTTAGTTTAATCTAAAGCTTTGCTCGGATCCAGATTTCATTTATTTTTCCAAGACTATCTCATAGGTGATACGTGTGCTTTAAGAGATGAAAATTTCCTAGTCATCTCTTTCTGTAACATTAACAAGCATTGATAATCATTGCCCAGATCCATTCATTCATTAGAGTTTGCAATGTAGTGACATTCCAATTCTACTACTTCACTCATTACCTTGAAACAATGCCAACTGTCACCTTCGGAACAATGACAAAAAGAGAAATGTTCTGAAGGGCAGTTTATCTAAGAAAAGCAGAATAGATGCTGATTCTTTCCCTTTACATAGGTTTTTTAAAGCAAGGAGTTGGTTTCTTAGCATCCTCCAAAGGTTCTCTGTGAGTTATCTTTTAAAATATTTTATTATAAACTCATGAATGATTATTATAAACTCATGGATTTTCTGTGCTTCCATCCCTTGCGGTCAATATCCGTATTGATGCCTACATTGTTCCATCTCTGGCCGGTGGGGGGCCTCATGTGGGCTTCAAGTTCTTTTGACCTGTAGTCTTTGCTTACTGCTGTGCTCTCTGGTATGGAAAGCTGCTCTAAGAAGGATCAGCCCCTCACCTTGAAACAGCCACTTCTCCAATGGAACAATTTCTCTCCGGGCAAAGTAGTTATTTAAAAACCCAAATCTGAAAGCTACAGCGTGTTTATTGTTACTGGGCTGGTCACTTCTGGGGTAAATGTATTTTAAGTCAAAACACATCCCAAGTTCATACTGATACTTTTTATGCAAGTTCAGGGCTCAACCTCACAGATCTCTTCTTTCACGACAAAATGTTCGTTCTTAATGTTTAAGGGTAACAAAATATAACACCCCAAAATATGCCTCTTTGGCATATTGATTACATCGGGCTGGTTATTTTCCAGACAGAGTGGACACTGGAGAAGATCTGAAACCTGAGTAAAGAGTAAAAGGTTTTGTAAAAGTTTTATGAAAAGACATTTACATTGATAAGGCCATTGGAGCGGTGTCTCCCTCCTGGTACCAGGAAGAGGAGGTAACTAAATCTCTAGAGAAGACAAGGACCTAAATCTGCGTGACAACCCACCCTTGTTTACTGTGCTTTCCTGAGACCCTCCCATCACTGGCGTCCCCAGCCCATCTCCCAACATCTCTTTTGTCTTTAGCTGGAGACGGTGTTAAAGCTGGTGGCTTGAGCCATTCCGGGGAGTTACCTGGTTTTGCCACGTCTACAGGAGGTATGCAAGCTATTAAACTCCTGTTTGTTTGTCTCCTGTCAATCTCTCTTTTATTCCAGGGGGGTCTGAGCCAAGAACCTAGAAGGACAGAGTAATAAATAGATTCCCTTCTATCCATATAGAACTTTATACTTCCCAAGTGTTTTCTAATGCATTCCCTCAGTATTCTAGTCTGCATTCTTTTTTATCATAAAGCCTTTGTATGGGATTCAACTATGATCCTTTTTTTTTGTTGTTTTAAAGGGAAATTCATTGTCCTATACTTTCAGGAGGGAGAGGTGGGCCAAGGTAGCTTCTTGCCTTCATGGCTCTAGAGTTCCCTGTTCTGTTTTTATCATAAAGGGATTAAAAATATGGCCTCTAGTGTTTTTTTTTTAATTTTTTTATTGTTATGTTAATCCCCATACATTATATCATTAGTTTTAGATGTAGTGTTCCATGATTCATTGTTTGTGCATAACACCCAGTGCTCCATGCAGAACGTGCCCTCCTCAATACCCATCACCAGGCTAAC
>NW_028042399.1:0-457 GCF_054177405.1 Leptonychotes weddellii
CTCACACGTGTCCCACACACGTGCGCTCACACACATGCCCCACACACGCGGGCACACGCGCACACACACGCACGCTCACACTCGTGTCCCACACGCGTGCACACGCTCACATGCGTGCTCACACACGTGTCCCACACACTCGTGTCCCACACGCTCACACACGCGTGCTCACACACACTCGTGTCCCACACACGCGTGCTCACACACGCGCCCCCACACACGTGCACACGCTCACACGCGCGCTCACACTCGTGTCCCACACACGCGCGCTCACACGCGTCCCACACACGCGTGCTCACACGCCCCACACACGCTCACACGTGTCCCACACACGCGTGCACACGCTCTCACACACGTGTCCCACACACGTGCGCTCACACGCGTGCCCCACACATGTGTGCACACGCCCACGCCAGCACGCGTGACTTAACCAGTGTCAACAGTGTACACACAACAC
>NW_028042400.1:0-457 GCF_054177405.1 Leptonychotes weddellii
TTTTAATTTATTTGACAGAGACACAGCGAGAGTGGAAACACAAGCAGGGGGAGTGGGAGAGGGAGAAGCAGCCTTCCCACCGAACAAGGAGCCTGATGTGGGACTCAATCCCAGGACCCTGGGATCATGACCTGAGCCGAAGGCAGACGCTTAACGACTGAGCCACCCAGGCGCTCCAACATATGGTTTTACAATCAAATAAGGTTTACTGCATATATTATTTTTCAACTTGTTTTTTCACTCATGTGAAGAATGCCTTTTTACTCTATCATTTTAGTCATGTATTTCAAGAATGCATTCATATTGATACATGTAGACCTATTGTTAATTCATTTTAAATGGACATGGCATTTCTTTTTATGTATGTATTACAATTCATTTGTCCATTTTTCTACTGAAGGCTCTTTCCCTTCAATTTTTCATTATCATAAGGCTATGAACATCTTTCTACCTGCCT
>NW_028042401.1:0-457 GCF_054177405.1 Leptonychotes weddellii
TAAAGAAAGCAACAAGGAGGGACACCAGACTAAACTTAGAGGGACAACAGTCTCTAAGAAGTCATCTTAGGGGGCGCCTGGGTGGTTCAGTCCCTTAAGCATCTGCCTTCGGCTCTGGTCATGATCTCAGTGTCCTGGGATCAAGCCCCTTGTCAGGCTCCCTGTTCAGTGGGGAATCTGCTTCTCCCTCTCGCTCGTGCTCTCATCTCTCTCTCTCTCAATTAAATAAAAATCTTAAAAAAATAAAAGTCATCTGGGCGCCTGGGTGGCTCAGTTGGTTAAGCGACTGCCTTCGGCTCAGGTCATGATCCTGGAGTCCCTGGATCGAGTTCCGCATCGGGCTCCCTGCTCGGCAGGGAGTCTGCTTCTCCCTCTGACCCTCCCGACCCTCTCCCCTCTCATGTGCTCTCTCTCTCAGTCTCTCTCTCTCAAATAAATAAATAAAATCTTTAAAAAA
>NW_028042402.1:0-457 GCF_054177405.1 Leptonychotes weddellii
GTCTTTTGGTATCAGTTGAGACCTGATTTGTGACCCAGTATGTGGTCTATTCTGGAGAAAGTTCCATGTGTCCTTGAGAAGAATGAGTATTCTGTTGTTTTAGGGTGGAATGTTCTGTATATACCTATGAGGTCCATCTGGTCCAATGTATCATTCAAAGCTCTTGTTTCTTTGTTGCTTTTCTCCTTAGATGATCTGTCAGTTGCTGAGAGTGGAGTATTGAGGTCTCCTACAATTAATGTATTATTATCAATATGACTCTATTTTGGTTAACAGTTGGCTTATGTAGTTGGCTGCTCCCATGTTGGTGGCATACATATTTACAATTGTTAGATCTTCTTGTTGGATAGACCCTTTAAGAATGATATAGTGTCCTTCCGTGTCTCTAACTACAGTCTTAAACTTAAAATCTAGTTTGTCTCATATGAGAATTGCTACCCCAGCTTTCTTTTGAGGT
>NW_028042403.1:0-457 GCF_054177405.1 Leptonychotes weddellii
CAGTGAAAAGACAACATACTGAATGGGAGAAAATATTTGCAAACTGCCTAACTGATAAAGGTTTAATATCCAAATTATTTGAGACTCATACAACTCAATAACACAGAAACAAATAGCAGTTACAAAATTGGCAGAGTTCAGAATAGACGTTTTTCCAAAGAAAACACGCAGATGGTCAACAAATACATAAAGAGAGGTTCAACACCATGTGTCACCAGGGAAATGCAAATCAAAACCCAAAGAGATGGCACCTGACACCCGTCAGAAATGCTAGTGGTAAAAAGACCAGAAATAACACGGGTCGACCAAAATGTGGAGGAAAACTCTGTTGTTGGGATTGTCCATGGGTGCAGCCACTATGGAAAATGGTATCAAGTTTTCTCAAAAAATTCAATGTGAGGGGCTCCTGGCTGGCTCAGTCAGAAGAGTGTGTGACTCTTGATTGCGGGTCGTGAGT
>NW_028042404.1:0-457 GCF_054177405.1 Leptonychotes weddellii
CCCGCCCAAGAAGCACTCCCTGCCCCCAGCACCCACATGCAGCTCGAGGGGGGATCCTCACAGGGGCTACCCCAGAACCCAAAGTGGGGAGCAGTGGGAGCTAGGTCTGCTTCAGCCCTGAGGCTGGTACTTCAGCAGGGCAGAGGCACCGAGGTAGGTGTGTGCCACCCATCTGTAGGCGACGCCCTTGCCCTTCCTTTCTGGGCCCCACTCAGTACCAGCTGCCTTCACGGTCCAGGCCCCGGGGGGCCAAGGGGTCCAAATGGGTCCTAGGGCTGGCCCCTCTGCCTTTATGGTTTGAGTTTGAAGTGGGCACAGTCCCAGTTTGCTAGAGCCCCAACCTTCTGACCCTGTCTCCTGCTGTTTCCCTGACTTACCCACGCAAAGCCAGCTGGCCAGGGTCCCCTCCAGAGACCACAACCTGTGCTTCTCAGGGGGCTGGAGCCCTTCAGCCCCT
>NW_028042405.1:0-457 GCF_054177405.1 Leptonychotes weddellii
GGTTTCCAAGTAGGTGCTCACAGTTTCTGAATAGCTCCTGACGCAAAGGACTAGGAAGCTGGGCCTTTTCTGCATTTCAAAGTCTTGCCTGCAGGTTAGCAGTTTCAGGTGGAGAAGCTCTGTTGGTGATTTTAAGGGGATTTTTCTCCTGATGCGGCTGTGATTTATCCACAGACATCTTGTGAGAAAGAAAACTAGAGGTCGTGGTGAAAGAAGAAATGACCAGTTCTCAGGTAAGCCTGGTGTCCCAGGAGAGATTGTGTCATCTTTTTCTCCGTAGATTCCTTGCATTTAGAAATTTCAAATGTTATGGGGTGGCTGGGTATGGACACTGGGGAGGGTATGTGCTATGGTGAGCGCTGTGAATTGTGTAAGACTGATGAATCCCAGACCTGTAGCCCTGAAACAAATAATACATTATGTGTTAATAAAAAAAGAAAGAAATTGCAAATGTTGA
>NW_028042406.1:0-457 GCF_054177405.1 Leptonychotes weddellii
CTCCGCAGCCAACCGCCCTGACCCATGTCAATGCATCGATGGGGCTGCTGTGCCAGGCAGTTTCCTCCCTGCACTTCTCTCGCAGGTTCTGTCCCCGCGTCCGTTTGTCGGTAGCTGAGAATCTTAGCTGGAAAGAGGGAGAGTGTGCCAGAGGTTCTCCTGTTGGTATCCAATATCGTATGACTTGCAAATCGAGGGGTGTGTGTGTGTGTGTGTTTTGTTTCAGAAGTACAAGTAAACCTTGATTCTCAAAATCTAGACTTTTTATAATTCACTAGGTTTATTTTACTAGCCACTTGGGATTTTAATACAAAAAGGCTTCCTGCTACTTTTTTTTAATTCAAAAGAGTACATAAAATGTATATATGCAGTTTAAGGAATAATAATAAAATGAAAACACCCATATATTCACCATTCAGCTTGAGAAAGAGAGCATTGCCAGACGCCGAGAAGCCCC
>NW_028042407.1:0-457 GCF_054177405.1 Leptonychotes weddellii
TAGGGGCTCAGTACATTTTTGATAAGTAGAAGACACAGACTAGCCCTTCCATCAATTAGATTGGGGACACTGGGGGATCTTTGGGATACTAGGAATAAAGGTGGGGATTCAGAAGAAAGGAAGCAAATTTTTTTTTTTTTAAGGATGCTTGGTAGATTTCCTCTCCTTGGGCGGACAGTTGCATCTCTACTTGGCCATTCGCCTTGAAAATGAGGAAAAAAGAATAAGAAGAGGAAAAATGCTGTCTTCTATAGAGGGTCAAGGCCCTTTCAGCTCCATTCTGCCCCCTGCCGACCCCATCACTAGAAGAGTGAGGTAGAACTAGGAGCCAGAGCATTTGATTAGGTCATAGTTCTGGGGATAGAAACTTTAACTGGGATAAGCAAAAGGGATAAAGATCTGATCCCACACAACAACTGGATCCTAGTCATTTGTCTCACTGCCATTGCTTTGTTCT
>NW_028042408.1:0-457 GCF_054177405.1 Leptonychotes weddellii
CAGTTAAGCGGCTGCCTTCAGCTCAGGTCATTATCCCAGGGTCCTGGGATCGATCCCCATGTCCAGCTCCCTGCTCAAGGGGAGTCTGCTTCTCCCTCTTCCTCTGCCCCTCCCCCGTTTGTGCTTGCCCCCCCCAATAAATAAAATCTTTAGAATAAGTTCACTTTTACTAGTAAGTATTTAGGGCACTGATAAAAGCCAAATCTGGTCATCTATTTCTGTGTAACAAATTATCACAAAACTTAATGAGATAAAGCAACAATGATGTTGTCATGCTCATGATTCTCCATGCCTGGAATTTAGGCAAAGTATAGCTGGGACAACGTGTCTTAACACCCTGATATCTAGGGCCTCAGCCAGAGTGACTTGAATGATGGGAAATGGTTGGAATGGCTCATTGAGGTAATGTATCTAGAACCTTCTTTCTGGCTGTTGGCTGATTTCCTTGTTTCTTCTC
>NW_028042409.1:0-9565 GCF_054177405.1 Leptonychotes weddellii
GGGACTCCAGGATCATGACCTGAGCCGAAGGCAGTCGCTTAACCAACTGAGCCACCCAGGCGCCCTTAATAGCAGATTCTTATCTTTTTCCAGATATTAACCAAGTAGCCTTCCTTCCTTCCATATAAATGGAATCATAATGTGATAATGGCTAATATTTATCATGTGCTTGCTATGTGCCTGAGAAGATTTTCAGTATCTCGTCTGGACTGAATGCCATGTAACCCTCTGTGAACTAGGTACTGCTTTTATTTTCATAGTTTAGATGGGGAAACTGAGGCCCAGAGGGGTTAAATCACTTGCCTAAATCACACAACAGATAGGGACAGGAAAAGAACCCAGTAAGTCAACATAAACCTCTCTTATTCTGTTTTATGCCTGAACAGTATCTCTTTATGGGAATGAATCGTCGTTTATGTAACTTACTGTTGGATGTTGAAGTTGTTCACATCCGTTCTAACAATCACAGCTACATCAACCATCTCTGTATATTTATCTTTGAAGTTTGAACTTTTATTTGATGTCTGCTTTGTGCCAGGTACTCTGGGACACTCTTTATATGTATTTGTCATTTAGTGCTCAGACATACTCCATGACATTAGGAATTGTCCCTTCTGCAGGTAAGGATATTGAGACTCCGAGCAGTTAAGTAACTTTCCCAAGGTCCCAGAGTTCATGAGTGGCAGAAGGTGGAATTGAACTCAGGCTCTCTGAGTCCAAGGCCTGTAACACCACTGTTGTTATGAAACATACATGGCTGTGTGTGAAAATGCCCATGATGAAGTCACATGTCGACTAGAATCTTCTCCTTTTAATACCATTATCCTTTTATATTTTTCTTGTGTTATAATTTCACTGAGACTCCATTTTCATACCCATAAAGCAGAGGTAATAATACCTACAGCTATGGACTGGATTATGTTCCCCAAAATTCATATGTGGAAGACCTAACTAACCCCCAATGTAATGGTATCTGGAGGGTGGGCCTTCAAGAGGTAATTAGGTTTAGATGAGGTCATGAGGGCAAAGCCCCCATGATGGGATTAGTGTCCTTATAAGAAGAGACACCAGAGGGACACCTGGGTGGCTCAGTCAGTTCAGTGCCTGCCTTCAGCTAGGGTCATGATCTCAGGGTCCTGGGTTGGAGCCCAGGGTTGTGGGGGGTGGTCTGCTTCTCCTTCTTTCCCTCCCCCCAGTTCATGCTCTTTCACTCTCTCTAGTTTGCTCTCTCTCAAATAAATAAAAATTAAAAAATAAATAAATAAAAGAAGAGACACCAGAGAGCTTGCTTCCTCTTTCCACCATGTGAGCACACAGCAAGAAGGTGGATGTCTGGAAGCCAAGAGGAGGGTCCTCAATAGAACCTGACCATACTGGCACCCTGATCTTGGACTTCTACCTTCCAGAACAGTGAGAAATAAATTTCTGTTGCTGAAACCACCCAGTCTGTGGTATTTTGATATGATAGCCCAAGCAGACTAATTACTTAACTTATCAAATTGTTTTAAAACTAACACAAAGAAAGAAAAACATCTAGACTAATTATAACATGAATTATGGAGTTATCATATGCCAGGTGTTGTTCTAAGAGCTTCATATGTACATTAGTTTCCTAGAGCTGCCATAACAAAATACCACATATTAGGTGGCTTAAAACAATAGGGGAGGGGGGTGGGGGAATGGGTTAGCCTGGTGATGGGTATTAAGGAGGGCATGTATTGCATGGAGCACTGGGTGTTATACACAAACAATGAATCATGGAACACTACATCAAAAACTAATGATGTAATGTATGGTGACTAACATAATAAAATAAAAAAATACAAAGAAATAAATAAAAATAAAAATAAAACAATAGAAATCTATTCTTCCACAGTTTTGAAGGCTAGTAGGTCCAAAGTCAAGATCTTCACAGGGCTAAACTCTCTTAAAAGTCTCCCATGGTTGTTCTTCCTTGCCTCTTCCTAGCTTCTGGTAGCCCCAGGCATTCCTTGGCTTGTGGTGGTATAACTCCAATCTCTACTTCTTTCATGACGTGGCATTTTCCCCCTGTGTCTCTGTTGCCACTTAGTTATCTTCTCATAAGGACACCGGTCATATTAGAGGAAGGGCCTACCTTACTCTAGTTGGAACTCATCTTAACTAATTACATCTACAATGATTCTATTTTCAAATAAAGTCCCATCCTGAAATACTGAGGGTTAGGACTCCAGCATATCTTTTTTGGAGAGAACAAGTCCACCTATAACAATACATATTTTGTCATTCAATCTCCACAGCAACCCAAAGAAGCAGGTATTAATATCATTCTTATTTTATAGATGAGGACATCGAGGCTCAGAGAGTTCACACAACTTGTCCAAGGTCACATAGTGATTAAGCAAGTGTATGCTCTATTGCTTCTTGGTTAGTAGAGCTTGGGGACAGAGTAGATACTCAGAAGAAAAAATGTGGGTTTCTTTTATTTTGGAATGACTCACAAGTAGCAAAAACCTTTAGACTAATACACCTTATGAACATAAATGCAAAAATCCTTAACAAAATATAAGCAAATCAGGGGCGCCTGGGTGGCTCAGTTGGTTAAGCGACTGCCTTCGGCTCAGGTCATGATCCTGGAGTCCCTGGATCGAGTCCCGCATCGGGCTCCCTGCTCGGCGGGGGGTCTGCTTCTCCCTCTGACCCTCTTCCCTCTCGTGCTCTCTGTCTCTCATTCTCTCTCGCTCAAATAAATAAATAAATAAAATCTTTAAAAAAAAAATATAAGCAAATCAAATCCAAGCATTTATAAATAGGATAATACATCATGACCAAGTAGAATTGAATATATTTATGATAAGTGATTTAAGTCTTTACCCAGTGAATCCAGTGTCTGGGCTTTCTCAGGGACAGTTTCTGTAAACTTTTTTTTTTTTTCTTTGTATGAGCCACACTTTCCTATTTCATAGCATGTCTTGTATTTTTTTGCTATTGTTACTTAAAAGTGGACATTTTAAATAGTATGATGTGTCAACTCTGAAAATAAGATTCTCTCTCTTCTCCAGGCTTTTTTATTATTGCTGCTATTTGCTAGTTTAGTTACTTTCTTGGACTATTTCTATAAAATCTGTATTCTTTGTCATGTGTGGCTACTGAAGTTCTATTTATTTAGCTTAGTGGTTAGCTAATGGCTGAACAAGAGATTTCCATAAAGCTATTTGAACTAATAATCTTCCAGTCTTTTTAACGGCTCCGTGTGTGTGTGTGTGTGTGTGTGTGTAGAGTTATGTTTTCAGTGCTCTGTCAGACAGTTTACAACTCTAACTTGTACTTAACTCCTTGCTCATGAAGAGACTCCGCATAACCAGAGGTGAGAGGGTAGGACATTCTCAGGGCTTTCTGGGGCATACGTACAGTCCTGAAAATGCACATGGGCTTCTAGATTCCCAGGAATATGCTGGAGCTTTTCAAAGATGCCTATGGATATCTCATTACCCAGCTTTTCTTTTTAATATTTTTGGTTTGCCACTTGTTAGCTCCAACTGTTAATACACCTCTGGGCAGCTGTGATATTAAACAATTGCCACTGATTGTATTTGACAAATACTCTGTGGGTGGGGCTTCTCACAAAGAACAAGCTCTGATTAGATGAAATAAAGACATCCTTAAAAGTGAGCTTTTTTTCATGAACTGCCAGACAGATCACATGCTGACAATTTCTAGGAATGGGACTTCCTGGAAGTTCCAAACCCCTTTTGCTTTCTTCGGTAGCTGCTAAGCTGCTGTTTTTCACAGCTACTGTAGCTGTGAGGCTGTTGGCTTTCAGTGATACTGAAGAGCTAGGGAGAGGGTGATGGGCATAAGTCCAGTTAAAAATGCCACAAGGCTCACTGTCCTTGCCGGGATTCAGCCATTTTTCTTGAATAAATGCTGCTTGGATTGCTGTAAGCCACTGGTGATTTTTCGGAGTTATGAGACAGTTAATTTTGACAGTTTTCACTAGTGTTCTCATTGCTTTTATAGAGAAATGGGTTTTAGAGATCCTCAATCAACCATTTCAGAACAACCAATTGTATATCCATTTTCTATAGTTATGTAACAGACTTAGAGGTTAAACCCACACCCATTTATTATGTCATAGTTTTTGTAGGTCAGAAGGCCTGGCACAGAGTAACTGGATTTTCTGTTCAGGGTCTTACAAGGCTTGGACTGAGTTCTCTTTTGGAGCCGGACTCTTCTTTCACCCTCATTTAGGTTGTTGGTAGAATTTAAATTTTGGTTGTAGGACTGAAATCCCTGTTTTTATGCTGGCAGGTAATCCATCTTTATCTTCTCAAGGCCATCCCTAGGTCCTAACCGTGACCTGGAAACTTACTTTCTTCAAAGCCAGCAGGAAAAGTCTCTCTACAGTCTGTTAAGATAGAGACTGAAGTTGCATAGTCTAATCATGGGAGTGACTACCCTATCACATCCACAGGACATACTTACACTTAGGGAGCAGAGATTATATAATGTATATATACCAGGGGGTAGGATTCTTGGGGGCTGTCTTAGAATTTTGCCTACCATAGGCTTAATTATAGGTTTTTGTATAGCACTTTCATAAAAATTAACCTAATGTAGTTGTCACAATAGCTCTTTGAGATAGGTGAGGAAGGTGTTCCAAAACTCATTTCAGAGATGTGAACTAAAAGGCTCAGAGAGATTATATGATTTTCTCATGAGCACACAGGTAATGAGAGGCAAATTAAATCCTCTGATTCCAGTAGAGTGCCTTCTGTCCTACCACATACCTGTCTGCCAAGTTAAAGGTCAGTCCTTTCTGGGTTTTGTTTGTTACCTGGCTGTGAAGATGTTAGTACCTGAGGCCTCTTTAAGGAACTTTGTCTCTGCAACAGTCTCCCCAGGGCTCCTGCATCTCCTGCATGTGTATTTGGGGAGAATACCTGAGCATGGAAAATAGTATTAACCAGGAGTTTTGATAAAATAGAGTTTTCAGGGGTGAATTGCAATTTAAATAGCTGAAAAATTCCATTTACTTCCAGCAATGTATTCTGAATGCTCCCTCTGGCCCACCTCAAAAGGAGCAGACAGTCATCTGTTGCAGAAAGTAATGGAATTTTTATTTTTGTCTTAGAAGTGCATTGAAATCAGCAATCTCAAGGCTGGCAATGGGCCTTCCATGAAGACATCATCAGAAAGAATAGCAGAAGGTTCTGAAGGTAGTCAGCCATGGACCAAACTCATTCTCACTTCAATTGAATGGTTTTACAAATGGTAGAGGAAATTAACCATTAAAGACCAGCTTTCCCACCTCCCTAAACTTAATCTCCTTATCCAGTGTGTCCAATCATCTAAGAGGTAGCAGGTTTTCTTTAGTTCCAATTCAAACCTTTTAATTATTCTGCCTCTTTCTATTGTAATGCAAATGGATACCCGTGGCCCTCATCCATCAATCTTTCAAATGTTTGAGGACAATGGAGCTGGGATGTTGGTTCCCTTTCCAGATTCCCTTTACTTGGTCCCCACACAAATTCCCCAGCTGCTGTGAGGATAATTCTTACCTTTCCACAAAGGCCAACCCCACTGCCTCAAAGTGGCAATGACTAACAGGTGTATTTCATGCTCCAGAGCTCCCTATGCGATCACACTGAAGCTAGATCCTGCCAAGACCACATCCTTGCTTAGCCTCCTCCCCTCCCATCCTGCTTCCTGCATGCCTTCTCTCAAAGGCCCTCCCCAGTCATTGAACCCGCCTTTACCCAAATCACTGTCTCAGGGGCTGCTTCAATGTAACTGACCTAAGACGGATGGTAGTGAAGTTCTGCTGTACCCTTACTCTAAGTTCAAAATAATATCATATCCAGGAATTAGAGGCCTTGCTATAAAGAAATATTGGGTAGTCCCACTTGTCCTCACTAATGTGGAGGTCATTTACCTTCCAACCTCAGTTTTCGGGAAGGAAGCCACGGATACAGAAAAGGACTTTGAGTAACCAATCTAGATGTTGTAAAATGAAAGGCGATCTGTACCTTCATCGTTAAAAAGAAAGTGCAGTTTTGGTGCCTGACAGATACACAAGGCTGAGTAAACCTGGACCTCTCCAGTTCTGCTTCCTGTCTGGAATGCAGGGCTCAACCCACATACCTCTCAGTGTTGCTGGAAAGACAAATGGAACAATACATTAAATGAGTTAGTATATATCAGGACTTCAAAAAACCAGAGGTTTTATCATTAAGGTCTTTGACAGGAAGCATGCTATTTTAGTCTGGGGACAGACCAATTTCTGTTTCAAAGCTGAGGCTGAGAGCAGATCCTTTTTCTTACACACAAAAACAAAAACTCACCAGCTCCAAGTGAAACAAAAATGAACTTTGATGTTTCTCACCACACTGAGTCCCATTTGGAGAGGAAGGAGATGGATTGCTAAACTGGGGGACAATATGAGGTTCAGTTGTGCAGGTGTGGTGAGGTGGGCAGGGGCGGTAGGATGGGGTGGACATTGTCCTGGGCTCCTGCAAGTCTGCTGGGCCCAAGGAGCTGGGTCAGCCTCATTTCAACAGAGGAGGGGCGGGCAGCATAGGAGGGGGCATATATCAGCATTGGTTACATCTGGGGAGCGAGAGCTCTGTGGATGTATGTCTTACTCTCTGTAATTTCATGTAAGTTCGAAATATTTAAAAATAAAATGTAAAAGAAAAGTAAAGGTAACAATGGACTAAATGAGAATGATTAACCCCCCACTATGAAATGAACTAAGTATGGCATAATTTACACTACCCTTAACTCAAATTACTGCATACCCACCATATGTTTGTGTGAGTCAATTTATATACATCTATGTATATATCTCTATGTATTTTTCACATAACACATATAATCACACACGATTTTAACTGAATCTTCTTACCTGGCATCTGCCCCAGGTCAGTAAATGAGCAAATGCTTGAATCCTGTGCCTCCTTTGCAGGTGCCTGCTTCTCCCAGATTCCAGGATAGCCCTGTGGCCTGCGTTCTCTGACAGGCGCAAGAAAAAGCTGTTAACCTGTAGTTTGTCCAGCGGTTTTGGTTGTTGTTGTAATGGTGAGAGCCATGTTCTTTCCAGTTCTCTACATCTCTGAGCTGAAACCAGAAGTCTTTGCATTAAAATTGTGAATCTGAGAATGTGCCCTGGTTTAGAAAGCATTCTTCGTTTGTTTAAAACCATTAATGTTGTTTAATTTCCTTTTCTCGGCTACTACTGAAGTTGAACATCTATTCTGCTCTTCATCAGTCATTCTTAGCGCCTCCCTGCCGCGGAGCCAGTGTGGTTCTAGATCTGCTCTCAGGAGTCCTGGGGAGGGAGGTGCTGGCGGTGCTGGACAGGGAGGAAGCTGTCGTAGGGTGATTTCGGGAGGTAAGAGAATTGAGATAGGTGGTTCCTAATTCCAATTACCAGATCTTTCCTTAGGGTTTGCTCCTCTCTGGGGCTCAAATCTCCTTGCAACTTTCCCCTTTATTCCTCCATGACCTGTCCTCCCCAGGGTAATTCATTTGAACTAGTACTTCTTTCTCACTCAACCCACCCACAGAGACTCAAGCCAGAAGACAAGAACTTCAAAACTGGACTCTGGCCCTCTTTTGGAGCAGGCAGCATCTCAGGCAATGTGAAGGAGGTGGTTTCGCTCAGGGTCCGGGGAGAAGACATCGCTTCAGGTTAGTCACATTCAAGGAGAGTTTAATCAAGAGACTACTGAGGTCATATGTGGGTATAAGGAAACCCTGAGGGAAGAAGCAGTACCAGGGCTGATAAGAACAAGGTTCCTTTATCACCCCCCGGGTCCAAGGGAAAGAGGGACAGTGGTTATGTAACAGAAACAGAGAGGACCTGGCCAGTATGGAGAAAGCTGCCTGACTTAAGCAAGACGCAAGGAGGAAGGAAGTCGCCCGTTCCAGGTGTGACTCTGAGAATAAACACCCTACCTCACTGCCCCCCCACCCTTTATAATTGGCCAAAGCCTATGAGAAACCAAATGGCAAGGGGGCTCATTGATGGATTCATCCAGGTCAGCCTCCTGGGGCACAGAGAAGGATGGAGAGTGGATCTGGGTGGGTCAATGGAACACATCCAGCACAAAGGCCACGGGGACCACATCTCATTGAGTGTTCATACGGCAATCTAAGACTCCTCGAATTAATTGCCAAATGCTATATAATGACAATTATTTTGCTCTGATAATTCGGTCACTACTTTGAGTCACCCTGTAAGGAGTTTATTAACTCCCCACAAACCAAGGCAGAGAATGATAAATTATTTCCTCCAAGTCACATAGCTAGAAAGACTGGTGAGAAAAAGTTTATAAGGCTCCAAAGTCCTTGCTTATCACACCTACACTCTATAGGTTTATTCTACCCTCTCCCGGGGCATTCCCTCAGAGTCAGACTGCTCTCCCTCAGCCCCCTGAGGAAGAGGAGCCTTTCTGACCGGGTTCCTTGCCTTCCCTTCCTTTCCCAAAATGGACTGGTCACAGCATTAAGAAACTGATCGAGTCCAGGCCCTAACAGGCAGGACCAGGCCAAGGGGACGGCCTTCGGGGGAGCAGGGCATGTGGTGGGCAGACAGAGCCAGGGAACCGGCAGAAAGGGACACAGAGAGCAGATGCAGACTTTCACCTGTAGCCTGGAGGTCAGCCCCAGAGGAAAAGAGATAAGGAATGCAAAGGTTGTAAGTGAGGTTGGCACAGCTCCTTAAGAAATGGGCGAAAGATGAGAGTGATGTTGCTTTAGTTCAACCAGAGCAGCCCAGTGTTTTAGTGGTTAAGGCAAATTCCCCAATATTTCAGTAGACAATAGTTGCATAGACTGTGGGCTTCCTGAGGATGGTGGCTCCTCATTTTGGTATCCCTACAACCTACTACAACCCAGCACGGCACCCAGAACATCATTGCCAATATCTGCAAATCCATTTGCTAAATGAGTAACTGGAAACAGAGTAAATAATGGAACCCTGAGGGGTTTGGGATCCAATAACATCAGCAACATAAGTCGGGTGCTGTTGATTTTTGAGTGAAGTGAGAGTCCTTGGGGAGACCATCTAGTCTTTGGGAGCCTTAGTGTGCTCCTGTATGAAATGACAACTCAAAATTCCTACATTTGCAGGGTTGCTGGGAAGTTGTACACACACACACACACACACGCACACACACTCACACACTCACACATACCCTCAACACCACTCTTGCATCTAGCAAGATCACCATGATGATGAGGGAGCAGCTTCCCTTGGGGTTCCTCTATCGTTTTGCTACCTTCATTATTTGAACAAATTTGTTTCTAGACAGTTCCATCTAAACAACAAATAGGTCTTAAACTTCCCACTTGAGAAAAAAGCCGAAGAGAAAGCTGTGCAGATAGCAAGGTGACCTCTGTTACTAAATCAACAAGTATTACAGGTTCCTCACCCCGCTTATAGCTGTTATGAAGGGAAGTTTAAAAGCCACCCCTCCTGGTATTATGTTGAGCGAAATAAGTCAAACAGAGAAAGACATGTATCATATGACCTCACTGATATGAGGAATTCTTAATCGCAGGAAACAAACTGAGGGTTGCT
>NW_028042410.1:0-457 GCF_054177405.1 Leptonychotes weddellii
TAGTTTTTAAATATTGGTTTAAAAACTACAACTCCCCTAATCACCAAAAAGTCTAGCACTCAAACGGACCACCAGTTTACCACCTCTGCCTTACAGTGTTCTTCTAACATCAGTGTGGTATTCCCAAAGTGACCAAACTAGGACTAAAACATTCAGCAACTACCTTTTTTCCTGCCCCAATACAAAGCCCTAGGAACTAAGTCATTACACTTTATGTAGCTAGCAGTATTTCACTATACATTATATAAATTTGATTCAGATATAATTACTAATCAGAGCCATCTTTTAGTCCATTTCTACTAAAATTCCAGAATAAACTTGTAATATTTCCATATTCTGACTTACATGCTATTTCATTTCATATATTCTACTTTTATTTAGTCTAAACAAGACTAGTATTGGTCAACAGCAAATTTATCAAGGCAAAATTTTAGTTTTAGATCACAGATCTGGAGGG
>NW_028042411.1:0-457 GCF_054177405.1 Leptonychotes weddellii
ACTTTCAGGACAGCAATGTCAGGCCGAGCCAGGACCCGAGCCCGAGGCAGAGCCCATGGATGGGCACCCTGCCAGCCCGTGCCACCTGGAGCCTCCACGCCACCGGTGAGCTCAGTCCTGTTCAGTCTCCTTTATGCCGGATGCTTTGTTTTCCTCTACTGCTTGCCTCTCACGTGTTTTCACATATGCAAATGGACTTTCTTTCAACCTGAGTGGATGCAAATGTTTCTGAATATCTTGGCCTGAGCCAGTGACTCCTCTTTTTTTTTTTTAAAGATTTTATTTATTTATTTGAGACAGAGAGAATGAGAGACAGAGAGCATGAGAGGGAGGAGGGTCAGAGGGAGAAGCAGACTCCCCGCCGAGCAGGGAGCCCGATGCGGGACTCGATCCCGGGACTCCAGGATCATGACCTGAGCCGAAGGCAGTCGCTTAACCAACTGAGCCACCCAGGCGC
>NW_028042412.1:0-457 GCF_054177405.1 Leptonychotes weddellii
TACTGTTTCAGCCACACTGAAATAGTTTGGATATTTCTTATAAAGTTTATCATATCCTACCATATGACCCAGCGATCTCACTTCAAAGTATTCATGCAAGTGACATGAAAATGTATGTCTATATAAAAACCCCATATAAAAATATTTAAAGTAGGGGCGCCTGGGTGGCTTAGTCATTAAGCGTCTGCCTTTGGCTCGGGTCATGGTCCCAGGGTCCTGGAATGGAGCCCTGCATTGGGCTCCCTGCTCCATGGAGAACCTGCTTCTCCCTCTCCCACTCCCCCTGCTTGTGTTCCCTCTCTCTCTGTGTCTCTCTCTGTCAAATAAATAAATAAAATCTTTAAAAATACATTTAGAGTAGTTTTATTAATAATCATCCAAAACTGGAAATAATCCAAACTTCTTTCAGTGACTATCTGGATAAAAGAACTGTGGTTCATCCATACAATGGAATACT
>NW_028042413.1:0-457 GCF_054177405.1 Leptonychotes weddellii
TGATGGGGATATTTCCCCTCAACGGTCTCAAATGGAATCACAAGGGGTGATCAAGTAGTTCCATTCAAAACCAAACCTCCCACCGTATTGAGAGCTTTGGTGGGGCAAAATAGATTGTGCTGCACTCTACTTTCAACATAGGTCCACAAAACTGGTTCATGCAATTGTTGCACATCTTTCACCATGTGAGGCCTCAGAACCTCTCCTTTGCAGCCAAGACGGCACAGCGTGACGCTATCCCGGTCCACAACCAGTCTCGGAAGTCCAGAGGCGGCAATCTGGGAAGGCCTAATACACCCCGCTCTGCTATCCATCACGTCTGAGCTGATGTTAGAGAAACACTGTCATGAAGCCCACAACAAACAAGGAGGGGGGCTTGTGAATACGGGCACTACCAAACTGAAGAGTAACTAAGTCCTCAGAAGCCACTGGCAACTTCCCGCAGGTCAGGAAGAAG
>NW_028042414.1:0-457 GCF_054177405.1 Leptonychotes weddellii
GCCGGGAGGTGTGGCGCTTCTGGAGCCCCTCGGAGTGTGGAGAGGCCAGGCTGTGGGGGGCACCTGGTCCCCACGTCACGGCCCCACATGCCTCCCTGCTCTGGACACGCTGGCTACAGCGGTCTGTCCCCACCGGGTCCGGTGCCCGGAGGCAGAGCGCACGATGGCGGCCCTCCGGCGGCTGGCGATGGTGCTTGGGCGCTGCGTCCCCGCCGGCCATTCAGGGCCCATGCTGGCCGAGGCCCAGGGCGGTGTGCGCGGCCTGGCCACCAACGCTCGTGCCTGTGCCAAATTCTACGCGGATCCCATGGAGGCCGTGAAAGATATCTCTGACAGGGCCAAGATCATGGTCGGCGGCTTTGGGCTCTGCGGGATTCCAGAGAACCTGATCAAGGCGCTGCTGGAGACGCACGTCAAGGACTTGACCGTGGTCAGCAGCAACGTGGGGGTGGACGAC
>NW_028042415.1:0-457 GCF_054177405.1 Leptonychotes weddellii
GAGGGTGAGTTTTGAATCTAGGGGTTTCTGGCTCTAACACCCATATTTTTAGTTGCTACCCTATGCTATTTCCTTAATTTAAATTGTACCTTTGGGCGCCTGGGTGGCTCAGTTGGTTAAGCGACTGCCTTCGGCTCAGGTCATGATCCTGGAGTCCCGGGATCGAGTCCCACATCGGGCTCCCTGCTCGGCAGGGGGTTTGCTTCTCCCTCTGCCCTCTTCCCTCTCGTGCTCTCTGTCTCTCATTCTCTCTCTCTCAAATAAATAAATAAAATCTTTAAAAAAAAAAATTGTACCTTTTCCATGGAAATGAACAGCTGACTAAAATCTGCTTATATGAATCACACTTAAAAAGGATTGTAGTCACTCATAATGTATTGCTCACTCATAATAATATATGACTTTTGGGCGCCTGGGTGGCTCAGTTGGTTAAGCGACTGCCTTCGGCTCAGGTCAT
>NW_028042416.1:0-457 GCF_054177405.1 Leptonychotes weddellii
GCTCTTCCAGAGGGCGAGGGTCTCCACCGCCCCACCTGTGCTGTCGAGAGGGCAGGCGGAGGCCATACGTGTACCTGTCCAGGTGATGCACAGGAACAGGACACAGGCATACACACAAGCTGTCCAGGGGACACACAGATACAAGACGCACATGACCCATTCCAAACAACGTGTAAACACACGCGCACGCACCTGGACCGGGGGATGCGCAGGTAGGGGACACGCACGCGCACGCACCTGGACCCGGGGGATGCGCAGGTAGGGGACGCGCACGCACCTGGACCTGGGGGATGCGCAGGTACGGGACACGCACGCACGCGCACGCACCTGGACCCGGGGGATGCGCAGGTAGGGGACGCGCACGCACCTGGACCTGGGGGATGCGCAGGTACGGGACACGCACGCACGCGCACGCACCTGGACCCGGGGGATGCGCAGGTACGGGACACGCACGCAC
>NW_028042417.1:0-457 GCF_054177405.1 Leptonychotes weddellii
ATGCGGGCCTCTGTCCCAGGACCCTGGGATCATGACCTGAGCTGAAGGTAGATACTTTACCCACTGATCCACCCGTGGGCCCCCGTGCAGAGATGTTTTTATGCAGTTAAAAGCAGATAAAAAAGATACTCCCCCTCTCTCACACAATTGGTGACATTACTGTTTTAACATTGTTTTTATTTTTTCCACTCAACACATCTTGTATTTTTTGTTACAGTCAACCTGTATGGATGGGCAGGATGCTGTCTGCACAGCTCTGAGAAGTGTCATTCACAGTGTAGTCCCCAAAGATTAGTATATTTATGTTAATTAAATGTACTATACACATCATATGTATTATATATAATATAAACAGATAATACTTAAAATCATATATATATATTATGGTGTTACACACTATATATTAGTATATTATATATAAAATATATAATATACATAATATATTATTTAATACAAT
>NW_028042418.1:0-457 GCF_054177405.1 Leptonychotes weddellii
TTTGATTATTATAAACATCAAAGCCCTTTATCTGTTCAATGCTATGTACCTCATAGTTCATTGGTTGCATTCTATCAACGACAACATGATGCTCCTGTGCATTAATATTAACGGGTAATCTAATTGATTTATTCTTAAATAAATTGACCATGGGCACAGTATTAATAGATAACGTATTAGCCTTAACTAAATTCTGTAAGTCTGGCATAAATTTTTTGAATAAGAATGAGACACTAAACCATCTCTTCTCATAAGTAACAATGCGTTTGTTAGCACCTTTATCAGTAACAATAGTTTCAATTTGCTTACCTTTATTCGCAAGTTTATTCGTTGTTTCAGCTTTCGCTAAGGCTTCTTTAATTTTTGGTTGTTTAACGAAGACGAACTTTTCTGGCAGTTGGATATATTCTTGCAGTAATCTAATGCCTGAAATAGATCTATCCAAGTTAAAAGTAAG
>NW_028042419.1:0-457 GCF_054177405.1 Leptonychotes weddellii
GTTGGGGTCCAACCAAAGAGCCTTTTCTGCCATGTTAGGGAATTTGAATTACATTTGGTGAGCAGTGAGGCATTTACCAAACAGATACTTGTTTTATAATTTGGGCTTTCAATTTTTTATAACTTGGGCTTCTAATTTTTTTTTTAATTCTGGAAAAATATAAATAACAAGTTACCATCTTAACAAATTTGAAGTGTATAATTCAGTGTTATTAGATATATCCATATGGTTGAGCAACACTCACAGCCATCTATCTCCAGAACATTTTCATCATTCCAAACTGAAATTCTGTACCCGTTAAAACAATAACTCACCATTCCCTCCTGCCCCCAGCCCATGGCATCCACCATTCTACTTTCTGTCTCTGTGACTTTGACTACTCTAGGTACCTCATGTAAGTAGAATCATATATTTGTCTCTGTGCACACCAGAGTTTTGTTTTTGTTTTTGTTTTTTT
>NW_028042420.1:0-9565 GCF_054177405.1 Leptonychotes weddellii
CATCTCTTTCCAGATGGAGTTAGCGTCATGAATTATAAGGCAATTTCCTTGCTTTTCTTCATAGTTTTGTACTTGTGTATGCATCCCTATGTCAATATATTTTATTTTTTTGTGCTTTTATGCAAATGGCATCATAATGTATGTATTATTGTATGTCAGGTTTCATTTTTACACAGTTATGAATCTTCCATGGAATGGTAATTCTTTTTTTTTTTTTTTTTTTTAGTTAATAGACTATTTTTCAGAGCAGTTTTAGGTTTACCAAAAAAATTAGCAGCTATTACAGAGTTCCCATATACCCCATCCCCCTGGCTCACAGTTTCCCCGAGTCCTAACATTTTGCATTAGTGTAGTGCATTTGTTACAATTGATGAACCAGTGTATTATATTTGATGATGATTAGAGTTGATAAACTAATACATTATTATTAACTAGGTTCATAGTTCACAAGAGGGCTCACTCTTTGTGTTTTATAGTTCTATAGGTTGTTTTTTTTTTTTTAAGATTTTATTTATTTATTTGAGAGAGAGAGAATGAGAGAGAGAAAGCACATGAGATGGGGGAGGGTCAGAGGGAGAAGCAGACTCCCCGCCGAGCAGGGAGCCCGATGCGGGACTCGATCCCGGGACTCCAGGATCATGACCTGAGCCGAAGGCAGTCGCTTAACCAACTGAGCCACCCAGGCGCCCTATAGTTCTATAGGTTTTGACAAATGTATGATGTCAGTTATCCACCATCGGAGTACCATACAGTAGTTTTGCAGCCCTAAAAATCCCTTATGTTTCATTTATTCATTTCTCTTCCCCTTCTTTGCTTTGCCCCACCAAATCCCTGGCCACCACTGATCTTTCTACTATCTCAATAGTTTTTCCTTTTCCAGAATGTTATATGGTAGAATCATATAGGATCTAGCCATTTCATATTGGCTTCTTTTACTTACTAAAATGCATTTGAGGTCTCTCCATCTCTTTGTGTGGCTTGATAGCTCATTTCTTTTTATCACTGAATGGCATTTAGTTGTATACATGTACCACAGTTTGTTTATCCATTTATCTATTGAAAAGTGCATCTTGGGCGCCTGGGTGGCTCAGTTGGTTGGGCGACTGCCTTCGGCTCAGGTCATGATCCTGGAGTCCCTGGATCGAGTCCCGCATCAGGCTCCCTGCTTGGCAGGGAGTCTGCTTCTCCCTCTGACCCTCCCCCCTCTCATGTGCTCTCTCTCATTCTCTCTCTCTCAAATAAATAAATAAAATCTTTAAAAAAAAAATTAAAAAAAAAAGTGCATCTTGGATGCTTCACATTTTTGGCAGTTGTGAATAAAGCTGCTATAAACATTTGTGTGAATATAACTTTTCAACTCATTTGGGTAAATACCTAGGAGTGAGACTGCTGAGTTGTAGGGTAAGGCTATGTTTGGCTTTGTAAGAGCATGTCAGACTATCTTCCAAAGCAACTGTACTATTTTCTATTCATACTATTCATACAATGAACGAGAGTTCCTGTTGTTCCCCATTTTTGCCAGCATTTTTTGTTGTCAGTGTTTTGGATTTTACTCTACTAGGTGTATAGTGGCATCTCATTGTTGTTTTAATTTGCAATTCCCCACTGACATATGGTGTTGAGCATCTTGTCATGTGTTTATTTGCTATCTGAGTATCTTCTTGGGTGAGCTGTCTTTCCAGATTTTTTGCCTATCTTTAAATTAAGTTGTTTGTTTTCTTACTGAGTTTTAAGAATTTTTTGTATATTTTGGATACCAATCTTTTATCAGATGCGTACTTTGCAAATGTTTTGTCCCAGTCTTTGGATTGTCCTTTCATTCTCTTAACAAGGTCTTTTGAAAAGCAGAAAATTTTAATTTTGGCGAAGTTCAATTTATCAATTTTTTCATTCATGGACCATGGTTTTGGTGTTGTATCTGAAAACCTCAATGCCAAACCCAAGTCATCTGGATTTTCTCTTATGTTATCTTTCAGAAGTTAAAAATTTTTCATTTTACATTTAGCTTTATGAGTTCCATTTTTAGCTAATTTTTGTGAATATTGTAAAGTCTGTGTCTAATTAATTTCTTTGCACATGGTTGTCCAGGCATTCTGTCATCATTTGTTGAAAAGACAATTTGTTGGAGGGACTTTCTCCATTGAATTGCCATTGCTTCTTTGTCAAAAATCAGTTGACTGTGTATGTGTGCTTATTTTTGGGTTCTCTGTTCTGTTCCATTTATCTATTTCTCTCTTTTTTTTGCAAAACCACACTGTCTTGATCACTGTGGCTTTATAGTAAGTCCTGAAGTCAGGTTGTGCCAGACTCGTGACTTTGCTCTTTGTCAGTATTGTGTTGGGTATTCTGAGTCTTTTGCCTTTCTTTCTTTCTTTTTTAAAAGTAGGCTCCACACCCATCGTGGAGCCCAATGCAGAGCTTGAATTCACAACCCTGAGATCAAGACCTGAGCTGAGATCAAGAGTCGGACACCTGGGGCGCCTGGGTGGCTCAGTCGTTAAGCGTCTGCCTTTGGCTCAGGTCATGATCCCAGGGTCCTGAGATCGGGCTCCCTGCTCGGCGGGAAGCCTGCTTCTCTCTCTCGCTCTCCCACTCCCCCTGCTTGTGTTCCCTCTCTCGCTGTGTCTCTCTCTGTCAAAAAAATAAATAAAATCTTTAAAAAAAAAAAAAAAGAGTCAGACACCTAACTGACTGAGCCACCCAGGCACCCTGGAGTCTTTTGCGTTTCTATATAAACTTTAGAATCAGTTGTTGTTATCCAAAATTACTTGCTAAGATTTTGTTTGGGATTATGTTGAATCTATAGTTCAAGTTGGGGAGAAATGACATCTTAACAATATTAAGTCTTCTGACCCTGAAAATGGAATGTTTTCCCATTTATTTAGATCTTCTTCAGTTTCTTTCAACAAGGTTTTGTAGTTTGCAGAGTCTACATTTTGCACTTTTTTCGTTAAATTTATTCCTATGTATTTTATAGGTGCTACAAAAAGTAGATGTTAGAAGTTGAAGGAGGGTCAGTAATGTATCCTCCAGACTGAGAAAGCACTTAAAGACCAAAGGATGAAGCAAACCACTCCATACTGTTTCCACAGAGTTTTATTTAGGGTAATTTACTGACAGGGAGGAGTTGGGCGGACAAATGATCCTGGTGCTGTGCAGCCATTCTCTGCCAAGTCTGGACTTCAATCCCCAGCTTTCATAGAGCAAGGGACATGGTGGTAAGGCCACAGGGTAGTTATCTAAAGTGGCACCCTCCATGTACCAGTTATCTCTACTGGTTATATCTAAAGTGGGGCCTTCTGTGAGCCACTTTAGGGAAGATCAGAACAAGTCTTCCCACATTCTGGTCAGGGCACACATTAACCTCTGAGGTGCCTGGAACTCATAGGTTAAGGGAGGTCACTGCACGGGGATGAACAAGAGGGAAGGCCAAAGATTGAGTCAGTGTTGTCAGCACTCTTACAATAGACTTGTTTTCTTAATTTCATTTTCAATATATTTTATGGCAAGTGTATAAGAATACAATTGATTTTTGTATATTAATTTTGTACCTCCAATCTTGCTGAACTCATTTATTCGTTCTAATAGTTTTTTAGAAGATTCCTGAGGATATTCTATGTCATCTGTGAATAGAGTTTTACTCCTTCCTTTCCAATTTGGATGCCTTTAATTTTTTTTTTTTTTCTGGCCTAACTGACATGGCTAGAATACCATGTTGAATAAAAGTAGCAAGAGTAGACATTCTTGGGGGCACTTGGGTGGCTCAGTCATTAAGCGTCTGCCTTCGGCTTAGGTCATGGTCCCAGGGTCCTGGGATCGAGCCCCGCATCAGGCTCCCTGCTCAGCGGGAAGCCTGCTTCTCCTTCTGCCTCTTTCTGCTGCTCCCTCTGCTTGTGCTCGCTCTCTCTGTGTCAAATAAGTAAATAAAAATCTTTTAAAAAAAACCATAGGAAATATTCATGACCTTGGATTTGGCAAATAATTCTTATATATGACATTGTAGGGGCCCAGGACAAGCCACCCCAAATTGATTATTTTGAATTATTTACTTAAGAAATGATCAGTGCAGGAAGAACACTCTGACCCTCCTTCATCTTCAGAAAGCAGGAAATAAATCTCCCAAGCGAAAAGTATTCTCCCTTCAGCAGCAGGTAGAGAGACATCCTTATTGTCAGAGACAGGGGATTTAGGGCCTATAATATAAACAAATATAGTTACCTTTATTAATTTACTACCCCAGGCCAAATTCTGCTTAGAATTCCTTATTAATTGAAGCTCCCCAAAATAAGTTTTCATTATACTGTTAATTCCTCAAAGATTCATGTTTCTTTGTTGAAACATATAAAAGCTTCATGCCTTTGTCTTTTCTTTGGGTCTCAATTTTATTATTGGGTCTCCATGTGCATAGTAATTAAACTTTGTTTTTTCTCCTGTTAATTTGTCTCATGTCAATTTAATTCTTAGATGACCTAGAAGAATCTTAAAGGCTAGAGAAAAAATTTTTCCTCCCCAACAACACCTAAAGCAAAAACAGGGAGGGAGGGAAGGAAGGAAGGAAGGAAGGAACAAAGAAAGAAACAAAGGAAAAAGAAAAAAGAAAGAAAAAGATATTTTGGACTTTATTAAAATTAATACCTTTTGCTCCAAAGGACACTATCAAGAAAATGAACACATCCAGGGCACCTGGATGGCTCTTGATTTTGGCTCAGGTCATGATCTCAGGGTCCTGAGATTGAGCCCTGCACTGGGCTCAGTGTGGAGTCTGCTTGAGAATCTCTCCCTCTCTCTTTGCCCTTTCCCCTGCTCATGCTCTATAAATGACAGATAGATAGATAGATAGATAGATAGATAGATAGATAGATAGATAAGTAAATAAATATCTTTTAAAAAATTATTTCTTTTTTTTTTTTTTTTTAAGATTTTATTTATTTATTTAAGAGAGAGAGAATGAGAGACAGAGAGCATGAGAGGAAGGAGGGTCAGAGGGAGAAGCAGACTCCCTGCCGAGCAGGGAGCCCGATGCGGGACTCGATCCCGGGACTCCAGGATCATGACCTGAGCCGAAGGCAGCCGCTTAACCAACTGAGCCACCCAGGCGCCCCTAAAAAATTATTTCTTTATTTGGGAGAGAGTGAGAGAAAGAGAGATCACAGAAGGAGAGGGAGAAGCAAACATGCCACTGATCAGGGAGCCCGATGTGGGGCTCAATCCCAGGATCTGAGATCATGACCTGGGCTGAAGGCAGACACTTAACTGACTGAGCCACTCAGGTGCCCCTAAAATCTTTAAAAAAAGAAAGAAAATGAACACACCCATTGGATTCTTTGTGTACTATTGGTGGGAATGTAAAATTGTACCACTAATATGGAAAACAATATGGTGATTCCTCAGAAATTACAGAGTTACTATATGATCCAGCAATTCCTCCCCTGTATATATACTCCAAAGAATTCAAAACATGAACTCAGAAATTTATACTTTTTTTTTAGTAAAAGGCAAAAGGTTTATTTGATCTAAAGAGAAGTAGGAGCATTATGCACATTTGTTCATAGGGTCATTATCAGCAATAGCCAAAATGGAAACAACCCAAGTGTCCATGAGGGGATGAATGGACCAACAAAATGTAGTTTATACGTACAATGAGATATTATTCAGCTTTAACAAGAAAAGAAATCCCGACACAGGCTACAACATCCATGAACCTTGAGGACAATATGCTAAGTGAAATAAGCCAGTCCAAAAAGTACAAATACTACATGAGTCCACTTATATGAGGTTCCTATAGTATTCAAATTCGTAGAAAAGGAAAATAGAATTGTGGTTGCCTGTGGCTGGACAGAGGTGTGAATGGAGAGTTGTTGTTTAATGGGTATAGAGTTTCAGTTTTGCATGATGAAAAAATAGTTCTGAAGTTTGGTTTCCCAATGTCAGTGTACTACATCTACTTACTTACATACACTTAAAATAATTAAGATGTTAAATTTATGATACGTGTATATTGCCATAGTTAAAAGTAAAATGTTTTTTTTTTTTAAAGATTTTATTTATTTATTTGACAGAGAGAGAGAGATAGCGAGAGCAGGAACACAAGCAGGGGGAGTGGGAGAGGGAGAAGCAGGCTTCCCGCTGAGCAGGGAGCCCGATGTGGGACTCGATCCCAGGACCCTGGGATCATGACCTGAGCGGAAGGCAGACGCTTAACGACTGAGCCACCCAGGCTTAGCAGGAAGCCTGCTTCTCCTTCTCCCACTCCCCCTGCTTGTGTTCCTGCTTTCACTCTCTCTCTCTCTGTCAAATAAATAAATAAAATCTTTAAAAAAAAAAAAGTCTGACATTTCCTCAAAGATTAAATGTAGAGTGAGCCATCAATTCCACTCCCAGGCATATGCCCAAGTGAAATAAAAAACACATGTCCAAACAAAAACTTGTACATGAATGCTTACAGCAATAGCTTTCATAAGAGTCAAAAGGTAGTAACAAACCAAACGTCCATTAATGGGTGAAACGGATGAGGAAAACACGCTATATATCCTGTGCAAATTAATAAAAGGAAACCTCGTTTACGATGGTGTCAGGAGGCCAGCAGGGGGAGCTCCCACGCCTAGCACTCGTGATCAATTGCAAACTCCACAGGAATAGGTGCACCTTGCAAGCTCATACTACTTTAGCTACTTTACTACCTCAGCAGCAGGAAGAAAGTTTTTTCTCCTCCCTTGGCAATTGCCAATGAGAGACTGTCACAACTCCACCAGTGAAAAGCCCTTATCTTTGAACTCCCAGTTTATCCAATAGACTTTTTTTTTTTAAAGATTTTATTTATTTATTTGAGAGAGAATGAGAGAGAGAGAGAGAGAGAGCACATGAGAGGGGGGAGGGTCAGAGGGAGAAGCAGACTCCCTGACGAGCAGGGAGCCCGATGCGGGACTCGATCCCAGGACTCCAGGATCATGACCTGAGCCGAAGGCAGTCGCTTAACCAACTGAGCCACCCAGGCGCCCCTATCCAATAGACTTTTTGTTTGCAAAAGCCCTCCCACTTTCATCTTTCTTTCATAAAAGAGCTTTTCTATTTCTCCTACCTTGCCTTTGGTTTTGCCCTACCTTGCTTGTTCCAAATTGCGATTCTCTGCTATTCGCGAATAATCCCATTGTTGCTGGTAAAATAGCTGCTGGTTTTATTTTTAAGGTTAAGGTTAATAATCCACACAATGAGGTTGGGTGCCTGGACATTGGGGAGGGTATGTGCTGTGGTGAGCGCTTTGAATTGTGTAAGGCTGATGAATCACAGACCTGTACCCCTGAAACAAATAATACATTATATGTTAATAAAAGGAAAAAACATAATCCACACAATGAGCTATTATTCAGCTGCAAAAACAAATGAAGTATCGATACATGCTACAACATGGATATACTTTGAAAAAATTATGCTAATGTAAACGAAGTGAACAGAGTAAATGAAGTTAACCACAAAGACTACTTATTATATAATTTCATTCACAGGAAAGTCAATGAATATTTAGATCTATAGAGATAGAGGGGCGCTTGGGTGGCACAGTGGGTTGAGCAGCTGACTCTTGGTTTCAGCTCAGGTCTGATCTCCTGGTTGTGAGATTAGGCCCCATGTGGGGCTCACCCTTAGCGCGGAGCCTACTTGAGATTCTCTCTCCCTCTGCCCCTCCTGCTGGTGCTCTCTCTCTTTCAAATAAATAAATAAATCTTTAAAAATAAATAAAATCTATAGAGATAGAAAGTAGATTAGCGATTGCCCCGGGCTGGGTGCAGGAGGAGGAAAATAGTAAGAGCTTTTTGAGATGATGAAAATGTTCTAAAATTGTGATTATTGCACCTGTTTTTAAATATACTGTACTGAAAACCATTGCACTGTATACTTTAAAGGGGTCCATTGTATAGTATTATATCTCAATAAACTGTTCAAAATGATGGGTACATGCGTTAAGTTTTACAGTGCAAGAGTTTTGCCATCCAATCTGTTAAGCGTATTAATAGTTGCCAGATGCATCCCAAATTTACAGGATGATTTGTTTTTCTTATATCAGTGAAAATAAGAATTGATGCCTTAGGGATATTACAGCCTTTCACACGTCAAAATCCTCTAGGCCACACACTCAAAAATTGATGTAAATTTCCATCCCGTGTAAAACGTACACCTGAGAACTTACTGAACCTAGCTCACAGCTTGCGATTGTTCCCAGAAGAGTCCCTGCGCTTAAGATAGGGCTGTGGGTCAGTCCTTAAGGGTCGGCCTTAGGCTCAGGTCATGATCCCAGAGTCCTGGGATCAAGCCCCACATTGGGCTCCCTGCTCCTTGGGGAGCCTGCTTCTCCCTCTCCCTCTGCCCCTGCTTGTGTTCCCTCTCGCTGTGTCTCTCTCTGTCAAAAAAAAAAAAAGGTTGGGGGGGCGCTGTAGGATTCTAACTTCCCATCAGAGTCAAGGGGTGAAAAGGTTAAGGGGTTCTTTAAATTACCAAATATATGGGGGTGCCAAGGGAAGGGTGGAAGACTGCAATCAATGGTCAAAAATCAAAATGGAGGAGGGCCTGGGTGGCTCAGTCGGTTAAGGGTCTGACAAGCTTAGGTCATGATCTCTCAGGGTCCTGGGATCGAGCCTCCCATTGGGGTCCCCACTCAGCGGGGGCGGGAGGGCGGGGAGTCTGCTTCTCCCTCTAGCTCTCTCTGCCCCTCCCCCTGCTCGTGTTCTCTTTCTCAAATAAATAAAATATTTTTTAAAAATCAAAATGGAGGCAGACTATTATATATGGTGAGGTGACCTTTAAGTGTCTGTGTTTGTCAACGAGGGTCACAGTTCCATGAGTGCTCTCATGCCAAGCCCCCGACCTCTAGAGGACAACAGATCCTCCTGTTCCAGTTTGGCCTGGCATGGTCGCCCCTCTTCCTCCACCAGGAGTCAGTCCATCTAGAAACTGAGTCGACTTTTTTTTTTTTTAAGATTTTATTTGTTTATTTGTCAGAGAGAGAGAGGACAATCAGGGGTAGCGGCAGGCAGAGGGAGAAGCAGGGTCCCTGCTGAGCAAGGAGCCCCATGCGGGACCTGGGACCCGGGACCCGGGATCATGACCTGAGCCGAAGGCAAATGCTTAACCGGCTGAGCCACCCAGACCTCCCCAAAAACTGAGTCTGGAATTCCCTCAGCACACCTGCGTCCCATTTGGGTGCAGTTAAATGCAAATATCCCTCCAGCGGCCAAGTACAGGTGCAAGCGTGGAAGCAGGCTCTGCTTACCACGTGACCCCTAGCTGCAGTTACTCTGTCCAATCAGGGGCGCAGCAGGGGCAGGTGGGTGTGGCGACGCTCCGCAGCCGCGTGGACGCTTGCGGTCTTGCTCGCGGTCAAGTCTCACCTGCGCTTAATGGTCCCAGGTGGCCCTGCTGCCGCGTCAGTGGCGCGGTGACCTGCACCGGCTGCGGGAGCCGTAGGGACGACGCCGGCGGACCGAGAAGCCGGGAAATGGTGAGCGTGCGGGGCCGGGTGTGCCAGGACGGGGCGGAGGGGCTGGCAACGGGCCGCGGCGAGACCCGACCTCCC
>NW_028042421.1:0-457 GCF_054177405.1 Leptonychotes weddellii
TTTTTTTTATTCTTATGTTAATCCCCATACATTACATCATTAGTTCTAGATGAAGTGTTCCATGATTCATTGCTCGTGCATAACACCCAGTGCTCCATGCAGAACGTGCCCTCCTCAATACCCACCACCAGGCCAACCCATCCTCCCACCCCCCTCCCCTCTAGAACCCTCAGTTTGTTTTTCAGAGTCCATCATCTCTCATGGTTCGTCCACCCCTCCGATTTCCCCCGGGAAGCAGACTTCTTTTTAAGATTTTCTTTTTTTTTAGGTAATTTCTCCACCAAACGTGGGGTTTGAACTCACAACCCCGAGATCAAGAGTCACATGCTCTACTGACTGAGGCAGCCAGGAGCCCCAGGAAGCAGACTCTCTAACAGGATTTGGGACCTGGATCGACTGTGGGCCAACTTCACACTAAGTAAAGTAGAAATGTTAGAATTGCCATAGCAGACACACA
>NW_028042422.1:0-457 GCF_054177405.1 Leptonychotes weddellii
GTAGGTCTAGAGCAAAAGCAAGGTTCGAGGTATAGTCATTAGGACATAGGTATTAGTTGCAATCAAGGTATGGACAAAGAATTAGACTAAGGTCAGAGCCAGAAAAACAGCAGCATTTAAAACAGGAAATAGAGGAGAATTGACTATAGGAATCACCACAGTATCACTGACCATACAGTGTTCTCATATTTTATTTACAGGCTTAATTTCCCAAGTGGACTGTGAACGTGAAGGAAATAATTATAGCCCACCTTTTTTTGTGTGTGTATTTGTATTCTCAGCAACTGTCCCAGTGCCTTGTACATGGGATACTTAGTATATGTATATTCAAATAAATGAGTGAATAATTAATTAATGAAGGACTCTACGGCTTGACATTTCTGCTCGGTGCTTCCGTCTTTTAGTGTGACATTTCATAGCAATAGTTCTTTGTGTATTTTTATTTTTATTACTTTTT
>NW_028042423.1:0-457 GCF_054177405.1 Leptonychotes weddellii
GGCCCCGTCTGGGACAGAAGCTCCGCGGGCTTCTTCCCTTTCAGCCCGGGGCCAGTGGTGTGCGGCGGGCACAGCCCGGGCTCTCGTGAAGTGAGTCCTGAGACGAGCCAGCAGTGAGTGCTGAATAGATACTGCTGGTCCCTGCCGCAGACTTCTCCCGAACGCCCACCAGCAGCCAGCGGCTCTGCACCGCCCTTCCTGCGCACACCTGGGGGTCGGGGCCGCGGCGCACACCTGGATGGAAAGAAGCCCGACGCGGTTAGGAAATGGTGGGCGCCCTCCAGGTTCGCAGACACCAGTGTGGGGCTGGCCTTGCAGAGCCAGGCCCTTTCAGAGCCCTCTCGGGCCTGCCACGCTGACTCCGGACACAGAACTTGCCAAAGCAGGGCTCACACTCAGAAGCTGGCTAAGCCGAGGTACAGGCAGGAAGTTCCCGAGGGTTCGCAGAGCAGTGGTT
>NW_028042424.1:0-457 GCF_054177405.1 Leptonychotes weddellii
ACTTTTAACTTTAGTTCAGAGTTTGCTGAATGCTAGCCTGGGTCAGAGATATGTTTTAGTTCCTTTTTTCCCCTTTTCAGTTTAATGTTTATTGGCCTATTCATAATTATTCTGTTATTGGCTGTGTGTCAAGTTTATACAGGAGTCTAAAAAGCATTCTGCATGTCTGTTACTATGATTTATTTTCTCTTACATGAGCGTTATAATTTCCATCTCTCTTATCAGTTCATATGTATTCTCCATATTTTCTGTTAGAGGCTTTAATGTATTAATCAGAGTTGTTTTAAATTCACTGACTTATATTTCCAGTATCTGTGTCATATCTGAGTCTGGTTGTGTTGATTGCTTTGTCTCTTGACAGTGGGCTTTTCCACCTTGTCTTTTCTTGTGTCTTGTACTTCTCAGTAAAGTTGGACACAGGAATGGACAACAGAAACTGAGATAATAGTATTTATAC
>NW_028042425.1:0-457 GCF_054177405.1 Leptonychotes weddellii
GACGTTTTCCAAGACCACTGACTCATCAAGACCCCTGGTTCCAGGCTTTAGTGACTTATGGGGGACACCTAAACACTAGTCTTTGTTCCTGGATTACTAAGAAGACATGTACGCCAGACCACCGTCCTCAATAAAAACCCCAGGCCCCAAGCAAAGACAGATGCACTCTTCTTTCCTTTTGGAGTATCCCAGATGCTCTTGTGTGTACCTACACTCTCTCCGTATCTTTAATAAACTCTGCTCTCACTTCTTGATTTCTTTTTTTTTTTTAAAGATTTTATTTATTTATTTGAGAGAGAGAGAATGAGAGAGAGCACATGAGAGGGGGGAGGGTCAGAGGGAGAAGCAGACTCCCCGCCGAGCAGGGAGCCCGATGCGGGACTCGATCCCGGGACTCCAGGATCATGACCTGAGCCGAAGGCAGTCGCTTAACCAACTGAGCCACCCAGGCGCCCCA
>NW_028042426.1:0-457 GCF_054177405.1 Leptonychotes weddellii
GAAGAAGAGGGAGAGAAAAAAAGAAAGAAAGAAAGAAAGAAAGAAAGAAAGAAAGAAAGAAAGAAAGAAAGCAGCATTAAGAGCCCAGATGAGAATGCGTATCATAAATATGAAATAGCACCAATCTGGACAATATGTCATTTCCTTCAGGTAGATTCAGCAACCTGACTATGGAAATGGAGAAACTGCAATTCTGATACAGCGATGGGCATCTGAAAGACAAGGAGGACAATGGTGAGAAAATCATCTAAAGGATGATGATGAACTTCAGGTTCAGTAAAGGGACAGATGGACTCAGAGAAAGTAAAGATGTCAGGATTTAAAGGTCTTGGTGAGATTAAACAGAGAACAACGTCCATTAAGTAAGTTAGGGAGTGAGAAAGCTAGAAGGTTAAAGTCAGAGTAGGACAATGAAATATAGTATTCAGAGGTAGGAGAGGTTCTAATGATAAAAAAA
>NW_028042427.1:0-457 GCF_054177405.1 Leptonychotes weddellii
TCTGTTTGTTGTTAGCATATAAAACTACAACATATTTTTGCATATTGATTTTGTGTCCTACAACTTTACTGAGTTCATTTATTAGTTCCAACTGTTCTGGTTTTGTTTTTGTTTTGGTGGAGTCTTTAGGTTTTCCATATATAAAATCATGTTGTCCACAGATAGTATTCATTTTACTTTCAGGGTAGAAAGTTTTCAGCCATTATTTCTTCAAGTAAGTTTTCTGCCACTTTCTCTTCTCCTTCTGGGACCTCTATAATGTGAATGTTATTCCACTTGAAATTGTCTCACAGGTTCCTTAAGCTATCTTCACTTTCTTTTATCTCTTTTATTTTATTACGTTATGTTAATCACCATACATTACATCATTAGTTTTTTTTTTTTTTTGCTATCTTTTGATTAAATTTTTTTTTATTCTTATGTTAATCCCCATACATTACATCATTAGTTCTAGATG
>NW_028042428.1:0-457 GCF_054177405.1 Leptonychotes weddellii
GGTATTGAGGAGGGCACGTTCTGCATGGAGCACTGGGTGTTACACGCAAACAATGAATCGTGGAACACTACATCAAAAACAAATGATGTAATGTGTGGGGACTAACATAACATAATAAAATTTTTTTAAAAAGAAATTTTAAAAAATACAATAAATAAAAGCCCAGGTGTGCCTTGGTTAGCCCAAATCCATCCAGCCTGACGCTGGCCAACACCGTTGACCACCTCTGTTTTTATTCGAGTGCCCTGGATGGAAGATTTAGCAAGACAATTCCTTAATATTGGACGTTTCTGTAAACCACCACTGCTGGATCGCTCCCCGTGGCCCCACAAAGTAAGGCCATGTGATGGGACAGCTGTTTGGATAACTGGAAACTAAGAATGAGCCTGTGATTTCCTTCAGCCTTAACTTCACTGAATGAGGTCAACGGCTGTTCATTTTGCTGTCACTGCCCCGT
>NW_028042429.1:0-457 GCF_054177405.1 Leptonychotes weddellii
TAGGGCCCCCAGGTAAACAAAGATATTCTTATCACAAAAGATATTCCAAAGGCTTACAGGTTACCTCCCAGGAGCTGGGCAAGGACTAGACCTATATGCAGGTTTTGGACCACCCAAACTTGCAGAGTTAACTTTTTACTGCATAATTATATAATATTTTTTAAGTTTTAAGATATCATATTTATATTAGATTGCTAAAGCCTTTCTAATAAAAATAATAATGTCTTCTTTTGTTAAAAGGTATTGCACTAAATACTGTGTATTCCTCTATAGTACAATTTCATAAAAATCTGGAGCTATCCTTTGTGATTACTGTCTTTTTATAGATGAGGAAACTGAAGCTAATAGAGACTAATTTTTCAGGAGTTCTTTTGATACTAAGAGCCTTCTTTTTTTTTTTTAATTTTTTATTGTTATGTTAATCACCATACATTACATCATTAGTTTTTGATGTAGT
>NW_028042430.1:0-457 GCF_054177405.1 Leptonychotes weddellii
TCATCCTCCTTTAACATGTGCTGGAAAACAAGGAGATGGGGGTCACGCACCCTGGGAGCCAGGAGCTTGGCACAACACATCCTCCACTAAACATGAGTCCTTTGGGGTTATTTTTAAACATCTTTTTAGAATGACATTTTATTTTTTATCTTATTATAATTTTTAAAGATTTTATTTTTAAGTAATCTCCACCCCCAACGTGCGGCTCGAACTCACAACCCCAGGGATCAAGAGTCGCATGCTCCACCAACGGAGCCAGCCAGGCGCCCCCTTAGAATAACATTTTATTTTTTTAGATTTTTTTTTTATTTTATTTATTTGAGACAGAAAGAATGCGAGAGAGCAAGCACACGAGAGGGGGGAGGGTCAGAGGGAGAAGCAGACTCCCCGCTGAGCAGGGAGCCCGATGCGGGACTCGATCCCGGGACTCCAGGATCATGACCTGAGCCGAAGGCAG
>NW_028042431.1:0-9564 GCF_054177405.1 Leptonychotes weddellii
TGGGGAGCCGAGCGGAGGGAGCCCCAGCCCCAGCCCCTGCCCAACCGCCCGCCCGCCCGCCCGCCGCGCCGGCGCCGCTCGTGAGCCCCGGGCCCGCGGAGACATGAACGCCCGGCGGCCCGACGCACCCGAGGCGCAGCGGCCCGGCCCCGCGGCCCCGTGATGGGCTCCTGCGTGTCGCGAGGTGAGGGGGCCGCCGGCCGGGTGGGGGTCGGGGCCCGGGGCCGCCCCGGAGGAGCCTGGGGGGTTGGGGGTGGAGGGGCGACCCGGCCTTCCCCGACCGACAGCACCCCACCCCGTCCGCCACCGAGCCCCAGGGGACACGGTGCCCCCCCACCCCGGGAGGACAGGGGGTGGGGGTGACAGCGCAGAGAGAGAGCAGGGGGAGGTCGCCGCAGCTCCAGCCGGGCTTGGAACCACACCCAGGCAGGTGGCGCGAAGCAGGGTCGCTTCCAGCCCAACAGCCACACGCCCCCTGTCGCGTGCTCTGGAGACGAGGGAGGCTTCTGGCTGCTCCTGGCTTCTCTGGAGGGCCGGTGGCGGCCCCGGGAGAACAAGCCGACTCTCCTTCCCACACTTCCCCAAGACACAGGCCTGACTTGCTCAGCGCCCCCACTTCTGTCCCCTTACCCCATGCGCTGTCTTCAGAGTCTCTGAACCCCCATGGACAGCAGTGAGTTAATGGGAGATGAACAGGTTATATGGAAGGTATCCCTTCCCCCACTCTCATCCCTAACTCCCCACCCCACCCCCATCCTCAGTCAGGGGACGGGAAGGGACAGAGAAAGCTGATGTTTCTGGGAACTCCTGGGCCTTTCTTCTGTCTTGTGCAGGCGCCCTCTGCTCTCCTCTTGCACTTCCCAAGGTGGTACCCCAGGAGTTGGCGGGAGCTGCCCTGGGGGAATGGCAGTGGAGTCCTACACAGAGCAGGGGGACTGGGGGTAGAGGTGATTGAGGCCTCGGCTGCAGCTCTGCAAACCCACTGACCCCCAACCCTGGGGGCTGCCACCCCACCCATCACCCCCAAAACTTGGGGTGTGAACAGGCCTTGGGGAGGGGCTGCACAGGCCCTGGGTGGGGGGGCTTGTGCTGGGGGATGCTGGGCAAGGAACACAACATGCCCCCCACCCACCCCCCTCTGGCCTCTAAGGGGCTCACCAGTCCATGTGGGACATTCAGGTAAGTGGCTTAGGATGTCTCAGGAGGGTGTCAGGGCTGGAATCATGGGTGGGAGTTAGGTTGTGTGAGGTTCATTCACTTATTCATTCATCAGCCTGGTATTAGCCTGGTACTTACTGTGTGCCAGGCACTGTGTATATGCTGGGCATCTAGTGGGGATGAGTCCAGCACAGCCCCTGCCCTTGTGAGGCCGACAGCTTGCCAGAGGGGAAGTTAATTTTGAGAGGGAAGAGTATTTAGGGTTCTTCAGGACTGGCAGGCGCTCAGTGTGTCTCCAGAAACCCAAAGGCTCTGGGCAGGCTTTGGGTGTTGGGGATCTGGGATTGGGTGTTTCCTTGGCGACCGCATCCCTTCCCTGTCACTTGGCCATCCCACACCCGGGGCCCAGCCTGTGAGCCACAGACCCACTGAACACAGTCCAAGGGCCAGGAGGAAGAGCTGCCTGCCAAGGTCAGGCTGGTGCTCCGGTCCCTGGACCCCCCACCGGGGCTGGCTCCCTCTGCTGTGCCTGCTTGAGGTCACACAGACTGAGGATGGACTTTCTTCGTCCTTCCTTCTGTGGCTTGAGCTCCCGAGTGCCACCTCCAGATCTAGTTGTGTATTCGAACCTTGTCCCCTTCCTGAGGGGGTGGCACTTACAGTCTCGACATGCAGCAGGCAAGCTGGATAAAGGTAAAGAAGGGACAAGATACTGGAGCAGAGGACAACCGTGGTCTCAGCGACTGAACCGCTAAGTGGAGGGCACACCCCCCTCAGAGCGCTTCCGGCTTACCAGGTGCTGGTTGGAACATTTTAGGCACAACTAGCTAAGTTGGGGTAGGTACTGTCACAGTCCTCATTTTACAAATGGGGAAACGGAGCGGGGGGGGGGTAGCTGAGTGCCCTGAACAAAGCTAGGCCTGTGTCCCGAGCCTCTGCACTGCACCCCCAGCCCACAGCTGGTTGCCTGATCTGCTCCTCTCCAGCGGCAGGCTTCCATGAGCTTCTGAGCCCCGGGCCTGCTCTCCACACCTGCACCCAGTGCCAATAACCACCCCACTCTCCAAGCACTTCCCTGGGCCTGGTACGCAGTCCTGAAGCCAGGCCAGGGATTGCGAGGCTCATGCTGATACCGAGCCCAGAGCCTGCACCCAGCTAGGGCCGCCCAAGCCCCAGGTACAGGCCACACCTGGGAGAGCCTCCGCACGCCAGCATGGGGCGGCTGTTCGCTTCTCTGTGCCAGACCTGAGAGGTTAGGGGTGCAGACTCTGGAGCCAGCCAGCCTAGGTTCCCCATCCACCATTCCCTAGCTCTGTGACTTCAGCAAGTTACTTAACCTTGAATGTGTATCTCAGTGTTCTCATCTCTAAAATGGGACCAATACCAATATTGATGTCCTAGGGTTGCTGGGCAGGGATTAAATGACTTAATTCATGTAACGCACTCAGACCGGTACCTGGCACATTTAGCTATTTCTTTCATTTTAAATTTGTTGTTATTACCCTTCTGTGCAGACAGCTAAGCGAGACCCTCTTGGCTGAGAAAGGGGACACTATGGAGGCTTCCAGCCCCATCCTGCCACATGGATGCCTCATGGCAGGCACTCAAGGTGCTGAGGACTTGGGGAAAGTGATGGGGACCAGAGTAAGGCAACACATGCTGTTTCCAGGAGCTGTTTTGTGTTGTCATCTACTTTTTTTTTTTTTTAAAGATTTTATTTATTTGAGAGAGAGAGAGAGAGCAGGGGGAGGGGCAGAGGGGGGAGGGAGAGGGCTAAGCAGGCTCCATGCTGAGTGCAGAGCCTGATGCAGGGCTCGATTTCATGACCCTGAGATCATGACCTGAGCCGACATCAAGAGTCAGACCCTTAACGAACTGAACCACCCAAGTGCCCCGTTCATCATCTACCTTTAAGCTACTGTTTGCCAGGAGCTTATCCTAAGCCAGGCTGAGCCTTTTTACTCTTCTGACCTTCTCATTCAACCCTGCTAGGGCTCAGAGACGGAAAGAGTCTTACCTTAGGTCACACAGCCAGGACACGGAAAGGCAAGATTTGGATTCAGGTCTGAGTTAGCCCAGCGCCTGAGCAGGGAGCTGCTGCCCTTTGCTTTCTGATGCGCCCCCTGGAGACAGGTCCTGAGTGCATGGCCAGTGCTTAAAAAAAGCAACCCTCTGGAATAACTCTTGTGGTTGGTATTTGCTTGGGGCTTTGCTGCCCCAAGGGAGCAACATGTGTAGGGAGCAGGGGGAGTTAATATCTATTCCCCTCTCTCTAGCTCCAGGGTCTCTCGGGGCCCGCCCCATGCCCCTGGCACTGGAACCTCTCCACCTGCCCCAGCCTTGTCCTCCAACCAACCCATCAGCCTCCTGGCCTCACCGTGGGGGTCTCAGTGCCCTGGGCCCTGGGGCTTGTGAGGACAGAAATTGGGGACTGAAGTCTTTCTTCTGGAAGGTCAGACATCTCTTATGTCTGGGAGAAGACTCCAGCTCTGTAGGGGCTGGCAGAGCACCCCACAGTACCCAGGGCCAACCAGTACCCCTCCCAGCCTCCTAGCGCTGTCTCCCTTTGGCCCCTGCAGAACCAGTGAGCCGTCTGACACTGAAGAAGGAGTAGATGGGGCCTTCCCCCATCACAAGGGAGCTCACTGTCTGAGGAGAGAGTTATAACCTTGCCCTAGGGGTAGTCTAATGGGGGAGGCAGGACACGGACATGGACACACCCACAGAAAAATAGCCTGAGGAGATCAACACTGGCTAGTGGTTTGAGCACAAGCTTTGGAATTTCAGACTGGCTTAGGTTTGAACCCCATCTCTGACACTTATTAGCTAGTGACTTTGGAGAAGTGATTTAATTTTTCTGAGCCTCAGTTTCTCCATCTGTAAAAATGGGCATAATGATACCTACTTCGCAGGGTTTTAGTGAGAGTTAAACAAGAGATAATGGATGAAAAGGCCTAAGACAGTATCCCACACATAGTAGGTGTTCAATAAATAGTGGCAGCAAATCACTGCCGGCCAGACTTTGCTTATTAAGGCTGTTGGTGGCCTATTACAGCTGAGGCCAATCTAGGCAGGCTGCCTGGAGGAGGTGAGGTTAGAGCAGGACGGGCTCTAGGATAGCTTGTCAAAGAGACTGAGCCCCGGGATGGCAGAGGAAGTAGAAAGGAGCTGAGGTGTGTGGAAGGTCCTGGAGAAGAGCCTGTTGTCTCCCTCTATCCTTGGTTGGGGATAGAAACGGGACCCCCTTGTGCTGCATCAGCTCCCTGATGAAGTTACCACTGTGGGCCTGGTGACCTATAAACAAATGTCCTAGGGAGCAGGAGGGCACTTTGTCCACTCGAGGCCAGGCCTCTGCCAAGCTCAGAGGGACGGCCTGCTGTCATGGCAGTGAGTCACCAGGCAGAGAGGCCAAGGGCTCACTCTTGGTGGCCTCCCTCTGCAGAGCCCCCAGGGTGAGCACCAGTCCGAGGGGCAGGACCAGAGGTCGGCAAGGGGCACTGAGATCTGTCCTGTGGCCCAGAAAGAGGACCAGGTCCGGGAGCTGAGCGGGACAGAGCAGATGCTGTGGCAGGTGCTTCATCCTCTGGTAGCCCTTCCCCAGGGAGCGCGGGCGTCCTCATGTCACAGGTGAGAGCCCTCAGCTCGCAGGGTCTGTGCCACACGCCCACAGCCCTGGCTGGCAGTGACAAGCCGGGATGAGACCCGGGGCAGGGACTACGAAAGGAACACTGGGCCCGCTGGGTTCTCCTCGGAGGCAGGGACAGGGCCTGGACCTCGGTGGGCCGGCAGCACACACGGGGGTGGGCGGGGGGGGGGCGGCTGGCTGGAGGACTGTGTGGTGCACTCAGGGGTCCTGAGAAGCTTAGAGGGGAGGCCTACAGCTGTCCAGGGAGGGGAGGGTGAGGGGCTTCGGACCCAGGCTACTGCTCTGTTACTGTGTGCTTTCAAGAAGTTGTCTACCCTCTCTGGGCTGCTGGGAAAGAACAGGGTTAACCTTGGGCCCTCCCTACCCTCCTGGGGTGCAGAGCCCTGGGAGACACTCTGGGGGCAGATGGCAACCCCAGTGTCTAACGGGCTGGGACTCGAGCACCAAAGAACAGCTAAAGGGGCTAGATGGCTCGGAGACAGGGGAGAGGAGACTGAGCTGCAGACTCGCCCAAGGAACAAGCAGAGAAAGCCAGGGTGGATGCTTTGCAGCAAGGGGGGTTTAGGTTAGACATCAGGAGGTACTGTCTGGGTGGTTGGACTCGACAGCAGAAGGAGGGGCTGGGGTGAGAAGGCAGGAAGCATCCCTGGTAGGCAGAAGAGCGCTCTGCTGGAAGGCAGAGGGAAGGAGGAGACAGGAGACAGGAGCCGTCTGGATGACACTCCTCTCCTTGAAGGGCCGAGATGGCCCCCTCCAAGTTGCCAGGGCAACCGGAGACTTGTCACTGCTGTGGCCAGGGGAGGTGGGGGCGGGAGCAGGTCTGAGAAGGGGCCTCAGACCTTGAGGTCAGAGGAGTAGGGTGTGGACTAGGGAGGAAGGGAGCACCCACAGGAGCCGTGGCCAGGGGTCCCCTCAGGCTACCCCCAGTCCCCACCCCACATGAAACACTGTGTTTTTCCAGCTGCTGCTGGTGACGTGGCCGCCGGTCCCAGCTGGGCGAAGAGCAGCCTGTGATTTCACCCTGGGCTGCTCCATTACCTGACGTCTCCATGGCAACCAGCCCGTGACATCACAGGGCCAAAGTCCTCAGGGGGAGAAGGCGGCTTTGGCGGAGGCTCCTGCACCCCAACCGAGGCCGGGGAGGGGTGGCGGCCAGGAAAGCTAGAGAGGGGCTCAGAGCCAGGAATCCTCCAAGCCAACCTTGACCAATGACCTTGTTCAAGTCATGTGTGCTCCAGGCCTTTGACACTGCCTACCAGCTTCCTCGGTGCTCAGCTCCCCTTACTCCCTGGCCGGCAGTCCACAGTTTTAAAACAGCTTCAGGGATGGCCAGGGGCCCTAGAAATATTCCACGCCTCGCAGAGTTCCCGGGGACAGCCTGGAGCCGGCACCCCTCTGCCCGCACCCCGGCGGGCCCCTGCTTATGTGTGCTGGAATCTCAGGAGTGGTGACTTTTCAAACGTTTTTGACTAGAACCCGGAGGAATGCATATATTTTGCATCACGACCCGGCACCCTTAGAACATTCTTACCACAGGTGTGTGTGTGCACACATTCATGTGGGTGCATGGGGGCCTGTGCAATTTAAAACCGAAGTCTCATGAAACAATACTTAACCTGACTCCTCAATAGGTTCTGGTATTTTCTGTTCAATTCAATTTTATTTTTTACACATATGACCTAGTCAGTGGCTTGCATGGCCCGCTGAAGGATGTGCCCCCCCCCGGCTTGGACACTGCCTTTGAGGGGACTGGAGCCTAGTGTTTGTACACATGGAGGCTCTGAAGCTCAGGGAGGGGCAGGCCTACCTCAGGGGCACACAGCCCGGACTTGGGATAAAGAGCAGATGTGCCGAATGCTCTGGTGCGTAAGCACACGGCTCAGCCCACACCGCTCTTGGCTCCTGGGTTACTGAGCTCTGAGTTCAGGGGTGGGGGCGTCAGTCCTAGCTCTACCTGCCTTTTCTTGCCCTGTTTCAGACAAGCTCATTCAGACCTCCTTCACCTGCCCGCCGGTAACAGTCTCCAGGTCAATCTCACAATTCTCTGATCCCTTAGGGATCCTAAGTCCAGTCCAGTGTGGACGGAGACTTCCACCTCATGTCCTTTTTTAAAAGATTTTATTTATTTATTTGACAGAGAGAGAGCACAAGCAGGGGGAGGGGCAGAGGGAGAGGGAGAAGCAGGCTCCGCGCTGAGCAGGGAGCCCGATGCGGGACTCGATCCCAGGACCCCGGGATCATGACCTGAGCCGAAGGCAGACGCTTAACGACTGAGCCACCCAGGCGCCCCTCCACCTCACATCCTGTTCAGCGTTCGCTTCGGCCCTCCAGCCAGGACTGGCCGCAACTTCTTCTGCGGGCCTCCCTCCTCTCTGGGTCCCGTACTCGGACAAGCTGGGGTCTGGCATGAGGAACTTGAGAAAAAGTGGTCAAGAGATTTTTATTTATCTGGAGCTCTGGTGGTTCGTCTTGGCTGCCACTGGCTCCCTGTTGAGGCAGAGTTTGATGAGCAACGGGCCAGGCCCTGCGGCAGGTGCTAGGGCTATGGTGGTGAATAAAGCTGACGAGGACCAGCAATCAGAGAGCTCATGGTCTAGTGAGAGACGGTGAACAAGGAAACGGACACATAAAGAAGGAATGTCACCATGAAGAAGGACAGAAAATCAGGAGATAGGAAAGGATGGGTGCCATTAAACAAGGTGGCTGGAGGCCTCCCTGAGGTTCTAACATTTGAGCAGAGGCCTGAATATGGTGAGGGAGTGAACCTGCAGCTGTGTGGGAGGAGAGTGTTCCAGCTGGAGGAAAGGTGCAGCCAGTGCAAAGGCCCTGAGGCAGGAGTGTGCTTGGCGTGTCTGAGCGACCAGTGTGGCTGGAGTGCAAGAGGGAGAGTGGTGGAAGAGGAGGTGGCAGGGGGGCCATGGGCCCCAGGTTAACATGTGTGAGTTCTCCCAGGGGCTGTTTTGGGGGGGGCCTGCCCGCAGCAGAACCCCTGTCATGAGAGATCTGACCTGGTTTGAACTTTTCCCTTCCCTGCCCAACTCCCTTGCCCACTAGGGAGGGCAAAATTGCCCACCCTCCAGCCTCTGGGGGCTGGGGTCCCCCTGCCCTGCAAGCGACCCTCCTAGGGGGCACCAGCAAAACTCAGACACGGCCCCGTCCTCAGTGTCCTATTGACCCTTGAGAAACTCACAGTTCTTGCTGTGCAGGGGAAGGGAAGGCAGGCCGCTCCACCGCCCCTTCCCGTCCCAGCTGTGCAGACATCCGACCCGGGGTGGGCGGGTGGGTAGGATGCTGGCCTCTCCTTTGCAGGCATCCCGGATCTCTGCAGGGGAGTGTCTGAGAGCCCCTCACTTCACTTGTGGGGAGCAATAGGTGGTCAGAGTCCAAGGGATGGTGGGTAGCTGGAGTAACAGAGCCTGTTTGAACCACCTTGAAGAGGGTGTCTGCTCCCCCACCCTTGACAGTGGCTTTCTTCCAAAGTGGGGCACGCAGCGCCCCCTTTGTTCTGGTTCGGATGCTAGTAGGCAGTACCTGAAGAACAAGACCAGTCAACTGCCCATTTTACAGATGAAGAAATGGAGGATCCGAGCGGTAAAATCAAGGTCCCACAGGTAGTAGAGGGCCAAGCTGGGATTTGAACGGGCCCATCTGGCACCAGAACCTCACCCAGTCTCTGGAGCAGCGACTCAGGAGCAGACCCTGAAATGAGGATTTGGGTACAACTGGTATGTGAGGGAGATCCTCCAGAGGGAGGAGTGGAGAGAGGAGACAGGCCACAAAAGCATCTGTCGCCCTGCAGGGGTGGCCACAGCCCGATCCCACAGGGGCTCTTGAGTTTTCCAACCCCCAAACCAAGGATCCGGGGTCCTGCACCTCCCAACACTGCCGGAGGGCAACATAAATTCAGCTCCAGTTGCCGGAGGGCGGCAAAGCCCATGGGACAGGGCCGTGGGTGCGCAAAAACAGAGAAGGCGATCCGAGGGCATGTGGGGGGGTCAGTGGGGCACCCTCGCTGTCCTCTAGCGCTCCGTCCTCCCCTCCGTGCTAACACCTTCCCAAGACTTCTAGTTGGTGCGTCAGCCCACTGCCCACGGCCCATGAGCGCCCAGCTCTGCCTCTGGGGGCACCTGACACCTCCCACCTCCAGCCTGCAGACGCTCCCTGGCCTCCGCTTCCTCCAGGAAGCCCTGCGTGCTTCCATGCTGTCAACTTCTGCAGCTCTGCCCATGGGTTGTCAAAGCCAGGGAAGGGTGGTGGGAGCCTGCGTCCAGCGCAGGACAGGCTGCAGGCCAGGACCAGTGTCCTGCAGAGGCCTCACCTCCCTGCCACGGCCCAGACACCCCTGCGCCTCACGTCTCCCAGACCTCACGATTTTGTGCAAGCTGCACACCCCACCCTCCCCTGCCTGCAACACCCCTCTCCTGGCACCCTCTCCTGGCTAGCTCCCCCATCAGCTCTCCCGTGCAGCCCCTGACCCCCACAGAACTCATCAAAACTCCTTTTGTGCTTTGGAAGAGAGTGAGCCTCGGCATCAGAATAACAGGGCTCAGACCCTGACTGCTCTCTACGGGCTGTGTGCCTCGGGCTAGTGAATCTAGAAAGCTGAGCTATGGATTCCTTCCTCTTTTTTTTTTTTTTTAAAGATTTTATTTATGGGGCGCCTGGGTGGCTCAGTTGGTTAAGCGACTGCCTTCGGCTCAGGTCATGATCCTGGAGTCCCAGGATCGAGTCCCGCATCGGGCTCCCTGCTCGGCAGGGAG
>NW_028042432.1:0-457 GCF_054177405.1 Leptonychotes weddellii
GAGTCCCGCATCGGGCTCCCTGCTCGGCGGGGAGTCTGCTTCTCCCTCTGACCCTCCCCCCTTTCATGTGCTCTCTCTCATTCTCTCTCTCTCAAATAAATAAATAAAATCTTTAAAAAAATAAATAAATAAATAAATAAAGAAGTAAGACTATACATGCAGGGCGCCTGGGTGGCTCAGTTGGTTAAGCGACTGCCTTCGGCTCAGGTCATGATCCTGGAGTCCTGGGATCGAGTCCCGCATTGGGCTCCCTGCTCGGCAGGGAGTCTGCTTCTCCCTCTGATCCTCCCCCCTCTCATGCTCTCTATCTCATTCTCTCTCTCTCAAATAAATAAATAAAATCTTTAAAAAAAAAAGAAAGTGCTATAGCCACCCCAGCCCTCAACAGCCAGCACAATGATCAGCCAACCCAGCAAGACCCTCAACAAGCAAAAATATTACGACTCTTTGAAAACTC
>NW_028042433.1:0-457 GCF_054177405.1 Leptonychotes weddellii
TGTCCCTCTAACCCCCAGGCACTGGGACCAGATCCCGGATCTGTACCTTCTAAGACTGGCAATGCCTCGATCAACCAGCAGGCAGGGGGCAAAGTCTCAGGGAGGCTGACACAGCTCAGAGCAGGGGTGTGAACACACAGCTCAGGGAGGTTGGATGTGTGAACACAGAGCTCAGGGAGGCCAGGGTGTGAACACACAGTTCAGGGAGGCCAGGGTGTGAACACACAGTTCAGGGAGGCCAGGGTGTGAACACACAGTTCAGGGAGGCCAGGGTGTGAACACACAGCTCGGGGAGGCCAGGGTGTGAACACATAGCTCAGGGAGGCCAGGGTGTGAACACACAGCTCAGGGAGGCCAGGGTGTGAACACATAGCTCAGGGAGGCCAGGGTGTGAACACACAGTTCAGGGAGGCCAGGGTGTGAACACACAGTTCAGGGAGGCCAGGGTGTGAACACA
>NW_028042434.1:0-456 GCF_054177405.1 Leptonychotes weddellii
CAGACCACTCTGAGCACCCACGAAATCAGCCTGAGATGTAAGAAGATCTGGATCTCTACAAACAGAATATCGCAGGCAGTTGGTTTTGAGGTACGAAGCGTGGAGCCGTGATTCCGCGGAAAGATATCGGAGGATAAACGGCAGCGGGAGGGTGCCTGGCCATGGGGATCCTACACCGCTGGTGAGTGACAGCCTCGCTCACTGGGGACAGGCACAGACTCGCAGACCGGTAGCGTTGGGGAAGGACTTTAGGGCAGCCCCCGGGGCCGGAACCTGGAACAGTGGGGTCGTGCGGCTGGCGGTTTTAGAAGCACAAAGGGCAGAGACGTGCCCGGACCTGGAGGCAGGACTGGGAGCGCTGCGGAGGGGCGCACAACCCAGGCTGCTGCAGTTTAAAGCAGCACAGACAGAAACGGAGATGGTGTGGCCTGGAGAGCTCACTGAAGAACAGACTGC
>NW_028042435.1:0-456 GCF_054177405.1 Leptonychotes weddellii
CAGGCAGTCACCTCTTGGGACAGTTTCCACATACTGGATGAAACCTCATGGATTGACGGGAAGATGAGATTCTTGTGAATCCCATGTCTAGTTAAGAGCCACCTGCCAGGATCTCAGTGACAGTGGGGAAAATTAAGGTGCTCCCAGGTTCGACAGAGAGCAGTGGTTTGACCAACCTGGGGGGAAGAGGGATGGGTGGCAGAGAGACAAGCCTGAGTAGCGTGGCAGGGGACTCACCTGGCTGGATCGTGGACTGAGACGGAGCCTCTGTGAGAAAGAAACACGAGTGAGACACACAGCACACAGGTGCCCCAACTGGCCCAAAGTTTCAAGAAACACAGCCTATACCTCCTGAGATCATGCTTCCACATGCCCTCCGGTGGACAGAGCCAGGGCCCACCCTGAACCTCTCTGTCCTCTGGGAGCCCCACCCTTTGTCCTGCTGCCTTTGTCTGC
>NW_028042436.1:0-456 GCF_054177405.1 Leptonychotes weddellii
ATTTGTACCTCTGAAACAAATAATGCAATATATGTTAAGAAAAAAACAAAAGAAGATAGCAGGAGGGGAAGAATGAAGGGGGGGAAATCGGAGGGGTAGACGAACCATGAGAGATGATGGACTCTGAAACACAAACTGAGGGTTCTAGAGGGAAGGGGGGTGGGAGGATGGGTTAGCCTGGTGGTGGGCATTAAAGAGGGCACATTCTGCATGGAGCACTGGGTGTTATACGCAAACAATGAATCATGGAACTCTACGTCAAAAACTAATGATGTAATGTATGGGGATTAACATAACAATAAAAAAATAAAAGTAAAATCAGAAAAAAAAAAAAGATTCAAAGAAAAATTCTTATTTTATGTGGCATTTACTGGGACGAATACAGCTCTTAAATAGCACCATGGAAAAGAAGCATGCTTGTCCCAGCAGTTCTCCCCAGTGTTTATAGGGTTTGAA
>NW_028042437.1:0-456 GCF_054177405.1 Leptonychotes weddellii
AGAGACAGACCGAGGCAACAGAAAGAGATCATTATAATCATATTTCAGAGATCAAACAGCTTGAGTTACATTTGCTGGAGCCTATTTAAGTTTCCTTATCATTTGTATATATAAACATAACAATTTAACATACCTTCCTATAATCATATGTTAATATAATGGCAAACATATATAATAGTATCTCCAGGCATCTAGCATGCGGCAGGTTTCTTCTATTTACCTTCCACCCCATGGTGGATAAAAGATAAAAGATGTTCTGGGGCGCCTGGGTGGCTCAGTTGGTTAAGCGACTGCCTTCGGCTCAGGTCATGATCCTGGAGTCCCTGGATCGAGTCCCGCATCGGGCTCCCTGCTCGGCAGGGAGTCTGCTTCTCCCTCTGACCCTCCCCCCTCTCATGCTCTCTCTCTCTATCTCATTCTCTCTCTCAGATAAATAAATAAAATCTTTAAAAAAAA
>NW_028042438.1:0-456 GCF_054177405.1 Leptonychotes weddellii
AATTGTTTTGGAATACCCCTTCCCTAGCCTGGTTGCCTGGAGCAGTGGTTTTTTTAACCCTGTGGGTCTCAAAATCACCTGGGCAGCCTGTAAAAATGTGGATGCCCACCCCTTCCTCATTCCAGAATCCTGTAGTGTAGCTGGAAGCTCCATTTGCAATCTACATAAACTTGAGATGAGGCCAAGGTCTTGGCCAGGGAAGGGGTGCAGGGGTGTTGGTCTGATTGAGATCCCGGCAGCAGCCCTGCAGCAGCCGGAGGGCACTGGGGGCGCTGGGGTGGTCGTAGGCTCCCTGGAGGTGAACCAGGCAGGTGATGGGAGGAAGGGGAAGAGATGGGTACTGGCCCTTGAAGGAGCATCCTCTGGGTGGTCTCCCAGGGCATACCCTAAAGAGCAGGAGTGGTGCTCCCTAGGCACTGTGCAGGGCACCGTACATGTGGCTTCTCATTTAATCCA
>NW_028042439.1:0-456 GCF_054177405.1 Leptonychotes weddellii
AGCTATGGCATCTGCCTGAGATGAGGACCATAGAGGAGCTGCTAACACAGGAGGAAAGGGATCTCCAAAGACAGTGGCAAGAGTCCTGTCACAGGTGAGCACTCACAGTCCACCTAGGTCAGGACAGGTGAGCACCCAGGAGTCCACTGAGGGGCCAAAATGAGGACAAACCAAGAGCACTGAGCTGCATGCTGTCAACAAACAGAGAAATTAATGCTATTATCCTCAACAGAATGGTTCCTGGACAAGCCATGGTGTTGAAATCTTGGGTAAATTCCTGACTTCTGTGAATAATTAGTGTCAGTTTTTTAAATAAAGAAACACAATTGCACTACTAATTATTTACCCCAAAGATACATAGTGAAAAGAAGGGGCACATGCACCCCAATGTTCACAGCAGCAATGTCCACAATAGCCAAACTGTGGAGGGAGCCAAGATGCCCTTCAACGGACGAA
>NW_028042440.1:0-456 GCF_054177405.1 Leptonychotes weddellii
CCCCTCTAGAACCCTCAGTTCGTTTCTCAGAGTCCATAGTCTCTCATGGTTTGTCTCCCCCTCTGATTCCCCCCCCTTCATTTTTCCCTTCCTGCTATCTTCTTCTTTTTTTTTTTAAACATATAATGTATGATTTGTTTCAGAGGTACACTATTTTATTTTATTTTATTTTTTTTTTAAAGATTTTATTTATTTGACAGAGAGAGACACAGAGAGAGAGGGAATACAGGCAGGGGGAGTGGGAGAGGGAGAAGCAGGCCTCCCATTGAGCTGGGAGCGCGACGCCGCGGGGCTGGATCCCAGGACCCTGAGATCATGACCTGAGCCGAAGGCAGATGATTAACGACTGAGCCACCCAGGCGTCCCTAGAGGTACACTATTTTAAAAACAACTCGCAAGGGGCACCTGGGTGGCTCAGTCGGTTAAGCGTCTGCTTTCGGCTCAGGTCATGATCTC
>NW_028042441.1:0-456 GCF_054177405.1 Leptonychotes weddellii
AGCTATGGCATCTGCCTGAGATGAGGACCATAGAGGAGCTGCTAACACAGGAGGAAAGGGATCTCCAAAGACAGTGGCAAGAGTCCTGTCACAGGTGAGCACTCACAGTCCACCTAGGTCAGGACAGGTGAGCACCCAGGAGTCCACTGAGGGGCCAAAATGAGGACAAACCAAGAGCACTGAGCTGCATGCTGTCAACGAACAGAGAAATTAATGCTATTATCCTCAACAGAATGGTTCCTGGACAAGCCATGGTGTTGAAATCTTGGGTAAATTCCTGACCTCTGTGAATAATTAGTGTCAGTTTTTTAAATAAAGAAACACAATTGCACTACTAATTATTTACCCCAAAGATACATAGTGAAAAGAAGGGGCACATGCACCCCAATGTTCACAGCAGCAATGTCCACAATAGCCAAACTGTGGAGGGAGCCAAGATGCCCTTCAACGGACGAA
>NW_028042442.1:0-9564 GCF_054177405.1 Leptonychotes weddellii
GTGTTCAGAATGGTTTGATCCCTATCCAGCTGAGTTCCTGAGAGGAGACGAAATCCAGGTCTCCTACCCCTCCGCCATCTTGCTCTGCCCCCCCATTTCAACACTTCTATTCAATGCATAGTGCTTTACTTAAGTTAATCCAGCATTAAACTTTATAATAGAAAAATAAAACCACCATTCAGATTTACATAATGGTTCTCCCTTAAAGAAACTCTTAACCTCTACATCATTCATTTTAAGATTCAACAATACCCTAATAATAATATAATAGTAAAGTTCAATTTAGACTATCAAGAAAAAGTCCTATAATATTATTAGCCATATTAATATTTAATACAAAGAACACAGCTATACTAGAGAATACCACGTGTTAAAGAATGATGTTCTGGGTGCCGATCTTTTCTGGTACTTCAATAAGTTCATTCTTTTAAAAATAATATCTTGCTAGTGATAAAAATATGATATGAAATCATTCTTTTTTTTAAAGATTTTATTTATTTATTTGACAGAGAGAGAGACAGCGAGAGAAGGAACACAAGCAAGGGGAGTGGGAGAGGGAGAAGCAGCGAGCCTGACGCGGGGCTCGATCCCAGCACTCTGGGATCATGACCTGAGCCAAAGGCAGATGCTTAACTGAGCCACCCAGGCACCCCGAAATCATTCTTTTAATTAATACTTCTTGCTTTCTCAAATCTTGACTCTACTTGACTTGCTTATATGAAATAAATGTCAGTTCCCTATCAGCTCTGTTCAACAATCCTAAAAGGTTTAATGGCCCTTTCATTCCAGCATAACAGTTTCTCACTTGCATAGTTCTGCATTTAATAAATCTATTTTGCATAGCTCTCATGTTGAAGCCATGTTGACAGAATTCACTGAATTCCAGAGTTTTTGATGACTGCATTTGTCACCAGATCCTAAAGTCTCACATTTTGCCAGTTCATGTGTTACACCTCAGGGAACTCCAGGGTTAAATAATTTAGTGTCAGGACTTGCTTTATGGACATATCATCAAGTCTTGTCATGACTTTGTATCAATGGGAGCATTTTCCACAGTGTTTAACTCTCTCACCCTACCCCATGTGTTCCTTTACTGCATTTTCACATAAGTCAGGAAACATTCTGCAATCATAGGAAAAGTTTTGCTGTCAGTTGACTGAGGCAGGACTGTAAATATCACTCCATAATTTCAAGTGAGAGAGATGAAATTAGAGACATTTTCCATTTTCTCTTCTCCCTCAGGGCCAGTTTTAAGCTTTATTATGAAATAAATTTTAGCAGCTCCCAGAATTCCACTTCTGACCCTTGCTCTGTGTCATAAACACAGCAACTTCTTAAGGTTTATTTTATATAATTCTTCAAGCAAGTTTGTGATTTGGAACAGAACACCTAACTTAACACATATTGAATATGCATTCAAATAGTGCTGTGGCATGACCCTAGACATAGAGACTGAATAAGTAATGTTTTGTTCTTTGCTACTTTAGATCTTGTGGTAGCATAAGGTAGATACTGCCTTCATTGTCAGCTACTGTGGTTAGGTTCTTGGTGCCCATTTTATCCCACTGAATGAGATTATTGTGGATGATTGCTTGTTCTACGGGGAATGCATTAGCCCCCTACCATCCAAAATAGCTAGGGATTTTCATTTGGTGATAGTAAATTCAGAAAATTAACAAAAATGATGATTGATAGACCAAATTAATATTATAATTTCTATCACCAGTTTGGCTTGATGCAGTGTAGTTTTGTGTGATTAAAATTCCAGTTCCAATTAAACCCCATCTTCTCAGAGCACCTGATACTCTAACATATCAGTAAAAGTCACTCTCGTACTTGGAATAGAGAGAAGTGAATAGCTCTGCTGAGGTTCAGTAAGTTTAAATCTGGTATTTCAAATAATCAGCCATTTTTATCAGAGCCTGATAATTTCTGAATATAAAGGGCTTTTCTTATGAAGGAAGGAAATCACTTATGTGCAATAACTCTACCCTTTGGGAGGCTCTGCCTAGCAGATCTTTTTTTTTTTTTTACACAATTAGATAACAAATTTCTTCTGGTACTGTGTTTTCACTCCTGTGAAATTGTATAACTAGTTAGTTTAATTATCAAATGATTTTAAGGAATTAAAAAACTCAAGGAAACTTCCAGACATGGTGAAAATAGAGAATAGGAAAAATGTAGCATCTAGGGCCTTCAAGATACTTGCAACCTAGTTAGGGAAGCAGATTATAAAATATAGAAAAGTTGAATAGTGCACAAGTTAATTATAACATGACTCAACAGTAGGGGGAATATTGCAAGGTTCTTATTAATTAAATGACAAATGTAAAATGCCATCAGTTATTGCTTTGACTCTTTTGGCTTAAGTGAACAACTAAGAGTAAAATACAGTGAATGAATCATTGTATCTGCCCACTTGATTCCAATGTATAGAACACAGCTGTAGTAGACAAAATCACATGTTAAAGAATGATGTTCTGGGTGCCTGTTTTTTCTGGTACTCCATAACTAATGCTATTTTTAGAATCATGACTCTAAGATCCCAAGTCTGCCAATTTTCCCAACTCAGCTCTGTAATTGTTGTAACAAGAAGCTCTAACTGCTTGCATGAAAAAAAAAATTATCGTTGAATCCAAGTCCAAATTTAGAGCACTAATGTCATGATTCTTTTGATGAATGACTTACTGCAAGCTTTTGGATGTCAGATGTGACAGAAGAAATGGTTATTAAAACTTTTGTCATCTGAACTTTACTTTCCAAAATTGAAGTGCAGATATTTTAATGAAGGATCAAGGTATATTTCCTCTGTGTTTATCAAACACTACTTGAGAATTAGGAAGTGGTATTCACTTCAAGAAGCTTTTAACAGTTTAAAGCACAAAGCATTTAAAGTTATGTCTATGTGTCCCTAAAACATAGGGTGAAAATTTCAAACAAAAATTTGGACATCCTTTATATATCAAATGACTGGGCGTTTGGAAATATGATAATAAAGTTTTTAAATATTACGTAAATACTAATGAAAAACTTCACGTAGTAATATTTTGGGGCATGAAAATAGACATTAGTGCCTTTGATAAAAAACCTACTTTTCTAATTAGAAACAACCTTCTACAAAAGCAAAGGTAGATCTATACACAGTATTTTTAGAAAGCTACCATTAAAATAAAGATAGCTAGAATGTAACAGATGATATTGTCTGCAATCCCAGTAACAAAAATTAGAATTTCTTAGTATAAATCTTTGGAAAAGTCTCTTGTCAGTGTATATACAGAAGTTTGTGATTTTTAATTTCTTGGAGTAGGGTGAGGGATGGAATGAAAAGGAGTGATTCACAGCCCTCTAAAAAGATATGTGTTTATGCTCTTTCTGTAATTCTCCATCATCACCAGGGCATGGGGAAGAAGGCACCTTTACCATTCGTACAAATGCAGCTGCTTGCAGCAAGACAGACAGCAGTGACAGGGCTCCATCAGGAAATACAAACGAGATATCCAGTCTGCCCTGGTTAACCTGATATTCCCAAGTTTATGCACCATTCACCAAAGCAAAAGATTACCATAGATGCAGCTGGTACAAAGCTGAAAGCAGACCACTTTAAGTCCCTGTGCATTTGCTTTTTGAATGATGTATGTTTTATTGTTTTTGCGAATAAAACACAGGTGTTCTCACAACACAAAACTCCTGTTTCTTCTTTCTGTTTCTTCTTTACTTCTTTCTTCATCTCCAGTTGCTCTTTTCTTTCTTTTTTTCTTCCTCCTCTTCCTTCCTTTTTTCTGAAATTTATTCTTGGTAGTGGCCAAGAAAGAGAAGGGCAAAGAGAAGCCTTCCAATTTCATTTTTGCTCCTGAAAATGACATCCTTTTTGTATATTTTGATTTTATGTCATGTCTGTGTTTAATTTCTTGGAAACTGGCGAGTATATTTCTCTTGAAGAATCGCTCATGACATGTGGACTCAAGGGACAAGAAAATGGAAAAAACTAGTATGGAGGGGGAAGAGACTAAAACTGTTTCTTGCCCTAGGTATCTTTCAATTTTTATTCATCTACTAACAAAGAAAAATAAACATTTGTATGTTTCACTTGGCCTCACAGGTGGTCTCAGAATATAAAAGTGCCATTGCTTGTGTACTTTCTGTTTTTTATTTGATAAATGTTACATGTGGGCTTCAGATGACAGAGGATCAGGGTAGCACATGTTTGTTTCACATGCTTCATTTTCTTAATGTTGATTTCATGTGGTTACATTATGGAATACCAAAAGTCCTAATCAATTCTAAGTCTTGGGTCTTCTATTATTTCTGCATGAGGACATTTTTACATCTCCTGCTTTACAGCTACAAGAAGCATGGTGCAAAATGCACACCCATGCTTAATGAGATGTTCTAAAGCAAATGCCCAGCTTTTTTTTTTTTTCCTAACATGCATACAAAGTTGGGAAGTTCTCTATGCAATACATCATTTTGACTCAGTCTTTTTTTGGATTTTTCCTAAGTAAAACATCCAGCAAAGACATTCAAATTTGAGTTAGTTGGTTCAGAGAGTGACACCAGTAGGATCAGTAACCAAGTATTTATAATTCTATAATGTAAACAAAAAATATTTTGTATGTTTCCATGCCTTTCTATTTTTATTGTCATTTCTCTAATTGAGGCAAATTCTTGTTCAAGACCACTGCAACAAACTTTCAAACTGCTCTGATGGGCCTCCATTCTCATTTACTTTCAACCCATTTTCTACACTGTAGTCAACACCAGTTTTCCATATTGCAAATATAATTATATGATCTTCAAAAAGGAAAGCAATATCTTCCCATTGTTTTTAATTTTATAAAGTTTATGTTTGTGATACATCTACCCTTTGCTTGATTCTTCTACCTCATATTTGGCAAACTGCTTTTCAGTCTACATGATCCTTTTTGGTCTACACTATTTAGCCTCTGAAGGTTCATGCTCTATCTACAAGGTCTACTTTCCCCAAGTTGAGTGTCCTGTTTTATATGTTTCCATATCATCCTCTTCTTTCCTCTTTATAGCTCTTATCACACTTTATTGTAATTACTAACATAACTCCTCTCTTTACTAGTAGAAAGCTCCTTGAAAGTAGGGACATTGCCTGCCTCCTCTGGTTTAATAACATCTCACAAAGGAAGTGGCACACAAAAAGAATGTTAAATATTTTTGAATAAATGAATAATATGCTGGATATTCATACTGTGAATTGTTGGCTGAAAGAAACATCTGTTATAAGGAAGTCAAATAGCCAGTTATCAGGAAGATAAAGAAGAAATTGATAAGCATATGTATATATATATATATATATATATATAATTTTTTTCTTCTGAGAATCAAATTCAAACTGGAACTGGGGACTCAAGCTGAAAGGTAACCAGAAAAAACCTTTCTTCCTTAAACCAATCTCTAAGTAGAAATGGACTAGAATGGAAGGTGCAAGGTTCATGTGTTACACATTCAAATGGATTCTTTGATTAAGCTTAATACAAGATAATTGCTTCCCAATTTATGTTTTTCATCTCCAAACTTCTAACATTAAATGTAACTGTCTTCATAATATGTACAGCTGACTGAAGTTTGTTAATGATTGATACAATTCATGGCTGAGGAAATAGTATCATAAGTACAATGTGGGCATGCAGTGCTTTTAAGTCATAGTGTGAAGAAAAGAAAGGTTTTGAGCCAAGTGGAGTTTGAAAATAATGAAAATAAAGAAAGTTCTGTTTGGAATTGCTCTGTGAAGTTTTAGTTTAAATTTTCCAGACTCTTTTTTTTTTTTCTAACATTCTGTGATCTGGTTAAACAAGTGTGCACCTTACCCACAACGTTCATGCTATCAGAGATTTTATTCATGTCTGCTTTCATTGTTTCAAAACTTAAAAATTCTTACCTTTACAATCTATTCTGAATAGTAGTAGTTTAAACCCTTAATCATTTCCTAAATCCAAGTACTATTACAGGGAAAAAAAACACCATGTTTTACTTTTCCTTTCATGACAATTCAATATGTAATATTTTCATTTTCTAAAAGCCAAGATATTTTTATAATTCACTTATTTTATGTAATCTAAATCCACAAGCACAGTAAAATAGTTTCACTAAGAAGGCTTATGCTTTTAAAATTGCCTCTCCAAATACAGTATAGTTTTTTTATTCTAATTATTTCTTCTTGCACTCATTCATGCATGCATTTAATTACTGTTAAAATTATTTATAAATTATAAAGTTATTATAACTACTTGATTTTAATACTAATATGACTTTGGGATTAGTGGAGAATACATACAAAAATATAGACATGGAGTGCCTGGGTGGCTCTGTTGGTTAAGCATCTGCCTTCTGCTCAGGTCATGATCCAGGAGTCCTGGGATTGAGCCCCACGTCAGGCTCCCTGCTCAGTGGGGAGCCTGGTTCTCCCTCTCCTTCTGCCCCTCTCCCTGCCTCCCACTCATACTTTGTCTCTCTCTCTCTCAAATGAATAAATAAATAAAATCTTTAAAAAATATATAGACAGGGAAATAATGTCAGCACAATGGTGGCATAAGATGTCATTTATTCTGTCCTCTCTGCCAAAAACAAGAATGGAAATTGTGAAAAAGCCTGTATGATCTGTGGGATACCATCAAAAGTACACATTTTTGAATTATTAAAATTCCAACAAGAGAACAGGGGAAAACAGGGAAGAAAACTTAATTTAAAAAATAATGGCTGTGGGGCGCCTGGGTGGCTCAGTCGTTAAGCGTCTGCCTTTGGCTCAGGTCATGATCCCAGGGTCCTGGGATCGAGCCCTGCATCGGGCTCTCTGCTCTGCGGGAAGCCTGCTTCTCCCTCTCCCACTCCCCCTGCTTGTGTTTCCTCTCTCGCTGTGTCTCTCTCTGTCAAATAAATAAATAAAATCTTTAAAAAAAAAAATGGCCAAGGACTTCCTGAATCTAGGTAGATATTTGGATATCTAAGATTATGAATTTCATAGGTTGACAACAACAACAAAAAATCAACTTAAAGAGATCCTCTTTAAGACATATTATAATAAAAATGTGAAAAATAAAAACAAAAAGAATCTTAAAACCAGCAAAAGAGAAAAAAGCTTATAATTTAGAAGGGAATATCCATAAGGCTCTCATAGGATTTCTCAGAAACCATACAGGACAGGACAGGAGACAGTGGAATGATATATTCAAAATGCTGAAAGAAAAAAAAAAAACACAACTGCCAATCAATAATACTTTAGCAGGCAAAAGAATCCATTAGACATGAAGAAATAAGAACTGTTTCCAAACAAACAGAAGCTGAGGAAATTCATTACCACTAGAACTGATTTACGAGAAAAGCTAAAATGAATTCTTCAAGTAGAAATCAAAGAACACTAATTCATAACATGAAAACATATGACAGGGGTCCCTGGGTGGCTTAGTTATTAAGGATCTGCCTTCGGCTCAGGTCATAATCCCAGGGTCCTGGGATCGAGCCCTGCATTGTGCTCCCCGCTTGATGGGAAGCCTGCTTCTCCCTCTCCCACTTCCCCTGCTTGTGTTCCCTTTCTCGCTGTGTCTCTCTTTGTCAAATAAATGGGTGGAATCTTTAAAAAAAAAGAGAAGAAAACATATGACAATATACAAAAGACTGGTAAAGAAAAGGATATACTCAAAGTCAGAATACTTTAATATTGTAATATGTTCTAGCATTGATCACTTAAATCTAGTACAAAGGCTAAAGACAAAAGTATTGAAAATAACTATAGCTACAACAATTTGTTAATAAACACAATATAAAAAGAAAATTATGACAGCAAAAACAGTAAAGAGGGGAGTAAAAGGGTAGAGTTTTTGTATGTGATCAAAGTTAAGTTATTTAAGTAAAAAGACATATCTACAAGAGGTTTATGTAAGCTTCATGGTAACCACAAAGCAGAAACCTACAGTAGATTCACAAAAGAGGGGAGCAAAAACACACCATTATAGACAATCATCAATTCACAAAGAAAGACATCAAAAGAGGGAAAAAGAAATAAGAAAACAGCAAAACAACCAGAAAACAATAAGATGTTATTAATGAGGTCTTACCTATCAATAATTATTACAAATGGAAATGGATTGAATTCTCTAATCAAAAGTCATGGAGTAGTTGGGTAGAAAAAAAAAAGACCCCCAAAAATACTGCCTGTGGGGGATTCAATTCAGCTTAAGGAAAACACATAAGGATATATTTCAAACTGGAGAGATGGAAAAAGATATTCATGGGGGGAGGAGCAAGATGGCAGAGGAGTAGGAGACCTAAATTTCATCTGGTCCCAGGAATTCAGCTAGATAGGGATCAAACCATTCTGAACACCTACAAACTCAACAGGAGATTGAAGAAAAGAATAGCAGCAACTCTCTGAACAGAAAAGCGACCACTTTCTGGAAGGTAGGATGTGAGGAGAAGTGAATCTGAGGCAATATTTGGGAAGATAGATGGTGGGGGAGGGGACCTCCGTCAGCTTCTACCGGCAAGTGATAGAGCAGCAGAGCACAAAATCAGAAATTTTAGAAGGCGGCTCTGCTGAGGGACGTAACTCCAGTGGCTAAGTGGGGGGTGGAATCCTCGCTGGGACAGTGTGGTCTCAGGACCCTCGGGGTCACAGAAGGACAGGGGTACCTGAGTGTGCCAGAGCTCCCAGGTATCAGAGCGGGGAAGCCAGCTGTAGAGACAGAGCCGAGGAGTGGGCTCCCAGCTCGGGGTTGCCATAAACCATGATCTGTGGCACAGTGGGGCCACCGCCCTTCCAGCAGGGACCCAATAAGCAGCAGATCCAGGGAGACTCTCCTTCCTCCCTCGGGAGGAGCAGCGTGGGAGCACACCACAGGGATCTTATTTGATTTATTTCACTCAGCATAATACCCTCCAGTCCCATCCATGTTGTTGCAAATGGCAAGATTTCATTCTTTTTTGATGGCTGCATAATATTCCATTGCCTATATATACCACATCTTTATCCATTCATCTGTTGATGGACATCTTGGCTTTTTCCATAGTTTGGCTATTGTGGACATTGCTGCTATAAACACCAGGGTGCACGTACCCCTTTGGATCTCTACATTTGTATCTTTGGGGTAAATACCCAGTAGTGCAATTGCTGATTCATATGGTAGCTCTATTTTCAACTTTTTGAGGAACCTCCACACTGTTTTCCACAGTGGCTGCATCAGCTGGCATTCCCACCAACAGTGTAGGAGGGTTCCCCTTTCTCGGCATCCCTGCCAACATCTGTCATTTCCTGACTTTTTAATTTGAGCCATTCTGACTGGTGTGAGGTGATATCTCATTGAGGTTTTGATTTGGATTTCCCTGATGCCGAGCGATGTTGTCTGTTCATGTCTTCTGCCCATTTCTTGATTGAATCATTTGTTCTCTGGGTGTTGAGTTTAAGTTCTTTATAGATTTTGCATACTAGCCCTTTATCTGATATGTCATTTGCAAATATCTTCTCCCATTCTGTCGGTTGTCTTTTGGTTTTGTTGACTCTTTCTTTTGCTGTGCAAAAGCTTTTTGTCTTGATGAGGTCCC
>NW_028042443.1:0-456 GCF_054177405.1 Leptonychotes weddellii
CTCTTTGCCCTGATAACAAATGAACTTTATACGATAAACAATCTTTACCGTCTCTATCTCTCTGACATGATGCATACTTGCATCCAAGCTAGAGGGAGAAAAAGGGTAGGCTTACCTCTTCCTGAGCACTTTACAGTTTGCTTTTCCTTTAAGAAGATTTTCTTGGATATGCATAAGTAATGCTTCCCTACAGTTCGTACCCTACAGATCCCTTTGGCTCTTCTTATCCTCCTCCGAAAATACACCAGCTCGTGTAAAATTTATCACTGGAACTCCACATCATCTTTTTAAAACCATAACAACAGAAGTAGCAGTAGGTTTTAAACTGTGTTCTCTCCATTTGCTCAAACCGAGTTGATAGTCCTTTCCCTGACACTTTGGTGGTGGCTGAAGTAAACATTGCCATTGTTCTCAGGTGGCAAATAAGAAATGTGACTTCTCTTAACAATATGTTCA
>NW_028042444.1:0-456 GCF_054177405.1 Leptonychotes weddellii
AGGCAGCTAAGCTGGGTGGTTCTAGTGTAGGGTATCTCAGGGGACTGCATCATCTAAAAGCTTGACTGGTGCTAGAGTGTCTGTTCCCAAGGTGGCTGACTCACACACCCCTGGATATGGTGACCAATTCATCCTGGCTCACCCAGGACTGTTTTATGATATATATATATAATTTTTTTATTATGTTATGTTAGTCACCGTACAGTACATCATTAGTTCTTTATGTAATGTTCCATGATTCATTGTTTGTGTATAACACCCAATGGTCCATACAATACATGCCCTCCTTAATACCCATCACAGGGCTAACCCATCCCCCCACCTCCCTCCCATCTGAAACCCTCAGTTTGTTTCCCAGAGTCCATAGTCTCTCATGGCTCATCTCCCCCTCTGATGCCCCCCCCCTTCATTTTTCCCTTCCTTCTCCTAATGTCCACCATGCTATTCCTTATGTTC
>NW_028042445.1:0-456 GCF_054177405.1 Leptonychotes weddellii
CCCTAGGGCTCCCAAGGGCCAACTGACCACAGAAGAGGAGAAGGCAACGGGACCACGCGAGCAGAGACTGCAGCAACGTGGCCAAAGCTAAGGAAAGCCAACAGCCATCAGAAGGTGAGGGACAGATCTTCCCCTAGAGTCTCTGCAGGGTACGTAGCCCTGCTAACACCTCGATATTGGTCTTCTAACCTCCAGAACTTTTAAAGAATAAATTTCTGTTGTTTTAAGCCCCCCCCCCCAAAAAAACAAAAACAAACAAAAAAAACCCTAGGGCTCCAAAAAGGGCCGACTTTTACAAAATGTTGCGATTTGAAGACACCACCCTACCCTTCATCTCCCAATCTTCCAAGCCATCATGGATCTGAGCCTATAATTTTGGTTGCGTTAAATCGCAAGCACCCCTGCGATGGGTAGCACTATTCACGCTGTAGTTCAAATTTCTTTGTGATTTTTGAG
>NW_028042446.1:0-456 GCF_054177405.1 Leptonychotes weddellii
TGTGAACAACAGGACATCCACGTGCAAATAAAATAACTTGGATCTCTACCTCACACCATATACACAAAATAACTCAAAATGGATTATAGACCTAAATGCAAAATCTAAAACTATAAACCTTTTTGGAGAAAACTTAGAAAATCTTTGTGAACTTTGGTTAGGCAGTTTTCTTAGCTGCAACACCAAAAAAAAAAAAAAAAATTCCATGAAAGATAAATGGATAAATTGGAATTCATCAAAATTAAGAGCCTCTGCGAGCGCCTGGGTGGCTCAGTTGGTTAAGCGACTGCCTTCGGCTCAGGTCATGATCCTGGAGTCCCGGGATCGAGTCCCGCATCGGGCTCCCTGCTCGGCAGGGAGTCTGCTTCTCCCTCTGACCCTCCTCCCTCTCATGCTCTCTGTCTCTCATTCTCTCTCTCTCAAATAAATAAATAAAATCTTTAAAAAAAAAATTAA
>NW_028042447.1:0-456 GCF_054177405.1 Leptonychotes weddellii
CATCCAAATGGCCAACAGACACATGAAAAAGTGCTCAACATCGCTCGGCATCAGGGAAATCCAAATCAAAACCTCAATGAGATACCACCTCACACCAGTGAGAATGGCTAAAATTAACAAGTCAGGAAATGACAGATGTTGGCGGGGATGCAGAGAAAGGGGAACCCTCCTACACTGTTGGTGGGAATGCAAGCTGGTGCAGCCAGTCTGGAAAACAGTATGGAGGTTCCTCAAAAAGTTGAAAATAGAGTTAGCATATGATCCAGCAATTGCACTACTGGGTATTTACCTCAAAGATACAAAGGTAAGGATCCGAAGGGGTACATGCACCCCGATGTTTATAGCAGCAATGTCCACAATAGCCAAACTGTGGAAAGAGCCAAGATGTCTATCGACAGACGAATGGATAAAGAAGAGGTGGTATATATATACAATGGAATATTATGCAGCCATCAA
>NW_028042448.1:0-456 GCF_054177405.1 Leptonychotes weddellii
CAGAATCAATTAGTTAAACAATATACCACACAGAACTGATTCGTTAAATATCGCCCCTCCCTTACCCTCAGCCTCCAGCAAACACCCCCAGAGTAGTACAGGCAAGGAAGACCTAACTATTGGGAGAAATCCCTAACACTTTTTCCAGGGCAGAATTCAGGCTAGTCCAAAAAGGGTCCTTCTTTTAAGGGTTTTGGGGAAACTAGACATTGAAATTTTTATTAGTATCGGAGACATTCGTTTGGAGCAAATTCAGTTCCAGGAGCTGCATGGATGAATGCAGGAGGGGTTCCACCAGTTGCCCCAATTCCTTCCATTGCAGCAGCTTGGCCAAAGCATTCAGTTGTTGGGATCGATCCCAAGGTTCCATCTGGCATCATGGTGACAGGTCCTGGAGGAGCTGGGGTACCAGCTGGTACTGGAGCAGGGGGCATGGCGCCTCTGTTGTTGATGCCC
>NW_028042449.1:0-456 GCF_054177405.1 Leptonychotes weddellii
TATGGGCCTCTCAACTGATGCAGAAAAAGCATTCGACAAAGTACAACATCCTTTCCTGATTAAAACTCTTCAGAATATAGGGAAAGAGGGAACATTCCTGAAGTTCATAAAATCCATCTATGAAAAACCCACAGCAAATATCATCCTCAATGGGGAAAAGCTGAGAGCCTTTCCCTTAAGATCAGGAACACGTCAAGGATGCCCACTCTTGCCACTATTGTTCAACATAGTACTAGAAGTCTTAGCAACAGCAATCAGACAACAAAAAGAAATAAAAGGTATTCAGATTGGCAAAGAAGAAGTCAAACTCTCTCTTTTCTCAGACGACATGATACTTTATGTGGAAAACCCAAAAGACTCCACACCCAAAATACTAGAACTCATACAACAATTCAGTAACGTGGCAGGATACAAAATCAATGCACAGAAATCAGTTGCTTTCTTCTACACTAACAA
>NW_028042450.1:0-456 GCF_054177405.1 Leptonychotes weddellii
CTCAGGTTGTTGGCAGAATTCAGTGCCTTGCTGTTTTAGGACTCAGAGCCTCCCTCTGGTCCTGGCTGTTGGCTAGAGGCCCCTACAGCCTCTCAACCTTTGACCAGGTTGACCCAGTAAACACAGTAAGTATGATCAGTTGCCCTGGCTATTCTAACTCAACTGCTCATTTCTAAATGGACAATTTTTTAAAATTGCCTTCAGCTTCCAGAGGCTTCCACAACATGGTACTTTGCTTCCTCTGAGTGAGCAAGAGAGAGTTTCCAGCAAGACTGGCGCGACAGCCTTATGTAAGTAGCACAATTGTGGAATCATGTACATGTAATCACATATATCCCAATGGGATATATCTTTGTCATACTTCCTTGGTTAGAGGCAAGTCACACTCAAAGGGAAGTGATTATAGAAAGGCATAAACAATGAGGCAGGAATTACGGGGTCACATTTAGAGTCTGC
>NW_028042451.1:0-456 GCF_054177405.1 Leptonychotes weddellii
GGTGAGGGGTTGGCGCTGGACCTCAGGACAGCAAGGGCCACCCATGTGGGAGTGGAGGGTGGGGTAAGAAGGGCAGGGACCCCAGGGGTTGGTGGGTGGTGGTCGTCAGCTAGCTGCTGGCCCAGCCAGTAACGTCCAGGCTCCAGGGTCCCTACCTGGCCTGGCCCCAAATCTTCCCACGGCTCCTCCCCAGGACTGGGGCCTTGCTCTGGTTTTCAGAGGCCCCAGGGTAGCTGCGAGCTGTGTGCTGTGGGCCCGGCTTGCTGGTTCCATCCATGTCTGTTTGGCCTTGAGCACATGGTCCCCATGACCTCCCTGTCCCCGTCAGGTGCCCGCTCCCAGCTTGGGGGCACGGGGGGCAGCATGGGTCTGCTGACGGGTGTCTCCGTGCCGGCTGTCGGCATAGATATTTCCAGGGCTGATCCTCTCCGACATAAAGCCTGCCAAGAGGATGAA
>NW_028042452.1:0-9563 GCF_054177405.1 Leptonychotes weddellii
AATAAGGGTACATACGATGAAGGGATGGATATGACTGTAAAGATGAAAATTATAAAAGATTTTATAAAAGGAATTGATAAGAAGTTGGTTGAAAAAAGAAAGAAGAGAAATAAAAAAAAAAAAAAAAGGGAGAGAATGTGATCAGGCCAGGGACTAGAACAAAGACATACACTAGAGATTTAGGGTATATTTTGGTCTGTTAGAAGAAACTGTAATCCAAAATTTTAAAGAGAGAACAACTTATATATATATATACCAAAAACAAGGTTAACTACTATGAAGGGATAGAATAGGACTCTAAAAATGAAAAATAAAAAAGATTTTTTAAAAAGGGATCAATAAGATGTTGGTTAAAAAAGGGAAAAAGAAAAATTCAAAAAAAAAAGAAAAAAGAAAATTCAAAAAATTAACTTTGAAAGACTAAAGAATCATGGTAAAAAAGCGATGAATTCTATGTGCAGTATTCCCCTAGCGCTGGAGTTCTGCCATTCTCATTGATCAGTAAACTTGGTCTTGGCTGGCTGTTTTCGCTGATCTTCTGGGGAAGGGGCCTGTTGCTGTGGTTCCCAAATGTCTTTGCTGGAGGCAAAACTGCCCCGCCCTTGCCATTCCGGGCTAAGTAATCTCCTGGGTTTTGCTCTCGGGAGCTTTTGTTCCCTGCGAGCTTTCCGTACAGCTTTGGAGGCCGAGAGTGAAAATGGCGGCCTCCCAATCTCGGCCCCGGAGGAGCCGAGAATTCAGGGTCCCGCTCCTCAGTGAGCCCCCAGAGAAAAGCAGTCAGTCACTCCCGTCTCCCTGGTCTCCGGCCACACTCATGCTCACCCAGCCTGTGACCAAGCATTTCTATCTCTGGCACCCCACCCTGTGTGGAGTCTCCAAACCCAGCAGATCCCTGCGGTGTGCTCCCACGCTGCTCTTCCCAGGGGAGGAAGGGAGTCTCCCCAGATCTGCCGCCTGTTGGGTCCCTGCTGGAGGAGCAGTGGCCTGTGCCGCGGATCACAGTTTATGGCAACCCTGAGCTGAGAGCCCACTCCTCAGCTCTGTCTCTGCAGCTGCTTCCCCGCTCCAATACCTGGGAGCTCTGCCGCACTCAGGCACCCCCGGTCTTTCTGTGACCCTGAGAGTCCTGAGACCACACTGTCCCATGAGGGCTCCACCCCCCGCTTAGCCACTGGAGCGACGTCCCTCAGTGGAGCCGACTTCTAAAAGTTCCGATTTTGTGCTCCGCTGCTCTATCACTTGCCAGTAGCGGCTGACGGGCACCAACTCCCCCGCCATCTATCTTCCCGAATATCGCCTTGGATTCTCCTCTCCGCACATCCTACCTTCCAGAAAGTGGTCATTTTCTGTTCAGAGAGTTGCTGCTCTTCTTTTCTTTGATCTCCTGTTGAGTTCGTAGGTGTTCAGAATGGTTTAATGCCTATCTAGCTGAATTCCTGGGACCAGATGAAATTTAGGTCACCTACTCCTCCGCCATCTTGCTCCTCCCCCCATATTATAATTCTTAAAAGAATAAGCCCTACTTCTCTTAATTCTTGTTAGAGTCATCATTTGTCATGTCCACCTGAAAACCACAAAATGCTAACTGATGAATACAGATAGTTGAATTAATATTATAATAAATGATGGCCAAGAAAATTCAGGGTAAGTATGCAATGAATGTAACCTATTGTCTTGTAAAGTTTTCTGTAACTTAATACAATTTTCTCTATCAGAAATCGTCTAACAGAAACAAAAACAGAAATCTGTAATATATTTTATAACTAAATTATCATATAAATACACTGCCATGTTAAAGAAAGGAAGATTTAAAAATTTAAATGAGGAGCTGAAAATAGTTTTCCTAACTTAAAAGTGACATTTGGGACAGGGGTTTCTCTAATTGAAGTGTTTCCTTTCTATCGTAAAGCATCCAGTGAGTAACAAAAATCTCATTCTTTTTCACATAAAAATCTATGCACCATGGTAAATATAACCTAACTGCTCCAATATTAAGGCAATAAATATTTTGCAAAAGTTTTTAAGATGCTGAAGCTTGAGAACCAATAGGAATTGAACATGCTAGTGATAGAAGAGAAATAGAGAAATTGATTGCAAACCCATTATTAGTTTACAAGTCAAAACATGTTTTCCAGTTAACAGTAGTAGCCATAGAAGGTTTCTACACTTGCAGAATTATTCATTGAGGGGCTTATTTTAGGTCAGACAATCAGCATTTACTACCAATATGCTGTAATTAAGCAATACTAACGTATGGAAAATATAAACTCATAAAAGGATACATCATAGAGAAGGCCCTTAGTATGGTATAAAAATGGTCCCATGAAGGCAGAGATGGGTTTTGCTTCTCCTGGAACACTTAAGAGTCATGACTGGTGCACAGTAGGTGCCGAATGATTAAATGAATGAATTTTCTTTATAAAGGTGAGGGTTTTAGTACAGTTTCACTGACCTCTCCCCATCCCTAATGACACAGAGAAGCACTTTAAGGCCATCTCTGTTCCTGCAGTGTGTGCAGATCCAGGAAAGCTAAGTGAGCATTAGGGATGCGTTCTCATCCCACTCTCCCACTAACTCCTTATAAGTCTTAGGGTAAGTGAGGTGACCATTCTGGCTATCAACTCCCTCATCCATAAACTTCAGTGACTGCAATAAATGAACTATAATCCAGTTGAGAATTCTTTTTAAAAGCTGGTTTTCTAAGGCCACTTAAAATATGATTTGGTGTATACAAATTTGGATCATTTAAACCTTCAGAAACATACTTATGAGGCAAAACCAGAGACACACATAGCTATAATTCTGAACACTTTCCCCCTGTAGGACAGTATTTTACATAACACTGACATATAAGCAGAAGCTTTAAATATTTATAGCAAATAAAATATCTAACTTTAGAAAAAATAGGCATATTACTTTATATTCTAATATCTGTAGATGATTTTAATGGTCAAATTCCCATGTATGAACTTTATTTTATTTTTGTAGTAGAAATCTGTGATTTCCCCCTCATCATCAAGCTATTCACATCCTATAGCAATCACATGCTTACCTGTCTCTCTCCCCTTACTGGACTGTGAGCTCTATGAAGACCTAATAAAGTATGTAGAGACTGATATCTGGAACAACCGATTCTTAATCCTCTTGCAGCCTGCCCAGACACTACCTACTCAATCTCCTTGACTGGAAATGCAAGCTCATATGATTAAAAAAAAAAAGAATTAACTGGAATTACATAATTTTAGAATTTGAAGACGAAGGGTAAATAAACTTACCTGGGCAAGCTTACGCTTTTCTATATTTCCTCCCTTTTCATTGTGTAATGTGTAAACTGGTGTATACTGTACAGAACCAGAACAGGTCCCATAATCTTCTTCATTTTCCTACACATTAGGAAATACACAAGTTAATTATTTTAAAATACTCCTTGTATTACTTTTGGACAAACTATCTGATACAGATGCAAATAGCAAAATAACACGTCAGATATAAGTTTAAAAAATCTATTTAGGAAGAAAATGCATTTTTCTATATTTTGAATTAATAATTTCCAAAATAATCTCTATTTTGAATAATTTGAATAAAATTTATATAAGGATTACTCTCCATCATAAAAATGGAAGTTTTAAGTAATATTTTTTCTTCAAGGATAGAAACTCAAAACAACTGACAAAAATCTGCAAAGATATAAGTAATCAAATCAAAAATATACGTACACATAAATATTCATATATATGCAACATTCATAGATTCAAATACATATCTTCAAAAAAATCTTTTATTAATTAAGAACATGCTTCAAATTAAAGTAGCGACTACTGGAAAGATCCTATAAAGATGGTATTCCTGGCTTAATTCTGCACCAAAGATCATCTTTTTAAAGAAATTCTCGGCTTGAAGAAAGAATTTCAATTGTGATATCAAGGCAATCAACTTTATGAAAACATACATCCTGTTAAAGCATCTTTGAAGATCTCCGTTGTTCTGTGTTAAAATATGCAAACGATAAAGAGATTATTCAGTGGATGCATATAGAATGGCAGATAGTTGCCAGAGGGCTTGTTATGAACAATACATTGTTGAACAAAGGGCTAAGCATATTTCAAACGTCATTAAAAACATAAATCTCGTGTGATTTGTAAAGTATAAGCTTCAAACTAATGTAAGAATCAAGGAAGAACGAAAAGAAGAATATGACATACCTTGTGTTTTAGCTTACTCTTTACTTCCTTTATTCCCTGCTTTGCATGATTTTTTGCCTAGAAAAAGGTAACACAAGTGTCTGGCTCAGCATGGTTCTATTACCATTTAAAGAGTAAGCAGATGAGCTCTCACTTCATGAAACTTGCTAACTTCATATTACTTAGAAAAAGAACAAATTATAATCTAAAACTTAATTTTCAAGAAGACCACATCACTTACTATATTATATCTAAATTAGTGAAAACATGATTAGTCTCTGTTTGCATCCTAATATCATACAAAGGCTAACATTTAGCCTGTTTGCCTCCTCAACTATAGAAAACACAGGAGTCAACCAGATTACTACTGTCCAGTCTTAATTTGAAATTGTGATTAACTGGGGGTGAAAAGAAGAATGCACATCATCACAGCAGCAGGCTATTCGGGCAAATGTTTGGACTTTAAGAAACTCAGGCACCTTTACAAAGCTTTATTAAAATGCTCTTACAGGCAGACACGAGTTTTTATTAGCAGAGATACCTTAATGTTATGGCTATTTCATGCCCAGTTTTTCTGGTACAAATTAAAGGTCACTTAACAGAAGATGCTATCCTCATGCTCCATAGGGACTCTGACTGCAGCATTTGAGCTTCTCAGGTGCTAATGTGATTCCTGTGGAATATAACTTAACACAAGTAACTGGGGACCTTCCTTAAACCTTGGCCTTTATTCCACTGGAAATTCCCACTCCGAGTGGTCAGAGTGGAAAAGAAAGGAAACTCACATTTATGTTGTGTTTCCTCAGTATATGACTATGTGCTGGGTACCTAGCATATATTAGCTCATTTAATCATCACAAGTCTCTAAAGTTAGTACTATTATTATTACATTTTACAAATAAGGAAAGTGACTCAGAGGGGATCAGTCTGCAGAGCCTAGGTTCAAATCTGGGTCCATTTCATTTCTAAGTCCAACTTCTCACCATCAAAAAGGAGAAGGAAGAACTAAGGTTTTAAAAATATATCCACTGAATATAAGCCTTACAAGAGAAAAGGCATCATGAGTCTCATTCTACAGACATGGAAGCTAAGGTCATAGAGACTTAAGACTTTCCAACTCTAGGTGGTTCTTGCTAGAACTCAAGGAGTGTTCTTGCTCCTTCTACCAAATCACCCTGCTTTCCCAATTACTTCTAGGAAGAGTGAATATGTCTTCCCAAGTTCATTTAGGGGACGGCTCTTATTTCTTTGCTGTTAATATCTGTAGTACCTAATAGAGTATTTGGCATATAGTAACTGCTCAAATTATGTCTTGAACTCAAATAAACAACTATTTCTTTATTGCAAATGAGGCAAAATCAAAACATTATACATAGTAAAAGACAACCTAAAAAGCCAAATAACACTAAATTGTATTCCTGTGGCTCTTTAGAATTAAAGCAGTTTCACATTCATTGTTTTATTGGTAAAGCCACTTAATCTATTTAAAGGGTCCCGTATTAATCCCTACATTTTCATTAGGTAAAAATGAATAATTACCAAGAAAATATTCCGGCTTCCATCTCCTAGAACTTGTATCGATCTTTGCTCTTGTTTTGTTTATATTCTAACTTATCTAAGTATCTTCTATTCTTTCAAAATTCACTTGATTCACACTAATCTTTGCAGATGCTTCTAGGTGTATAGAGTTGAATCTAGTGTCTGTAATCCATGTACTGATTCATTTAAATGGCTGCTGCCCTACCTCTTCCACTGACCTCTTTCAGACTATCTGGAAGATGGGGTACAGGTTCTCTCTATCCTTAATACCAAGCTGAAAAGAAGCAGTAAACAAGTATTCTCTACAGAGAAGCATCCAGCAAATGGCTTTAGTTAATAATTTAAAAGGCAAAAACCTAACAAGATAGTTGACTCAGAAAATCTTTTAGCCAAATCAATTACGTATTCACTTTACGGTTATTTTTAGATTTCTAAGAAAAGTGTACATGTTAAATTCTAGTTTTCTTTATGGTTTCTAAAAGCATAGGAAAAATGAGAGCATAAAAAGCATAGAGAAAATGTTCTGAGGATAGAAGAACTGTTCTAAGAATAGGACAAAACCATTATTTCCTTCAACAAATACATATTCAGTTCCTCTGTAGTATGTCCAAAACAGAGCGAAGGGACCATGACACAAACATAAAACTAGCAGGGACAGTGCCTCTGTCACTCGCACTATGTGCCACCCTCACTGCTCTACAAATAACCACTACAACGCCTAGTTCCTAAGAGGTACTCAGATAACTGACCGAATGAAACAGTTTAAAACATGGTTCCCAGTTTTTAAAAATTTACTATCTATGGAAAATCAAGTAAATAAATTCTGTTAAAGCCATACGGGAGAGATCAGAAGTTTTGTTCATAGTAATCTGTGGTCAAAGGAGGAAGTTCAAGAGTTCATATTTCAGAATATGAGCAGCCTGGAAAGATGTTTTAGGTACAACTATGGAAGTAACAAACTGACTTTACTTGTCCCAAACCTCTTGACTTCTGGATTCATGTGCAACATGATCATGAGATAAATGATGAAAGCAATTAAGTATATTCTGAAGACCTTAACTGGCCTGAAATTAGTTTAGGGAATAATCTTCCAGAGAGCAGAATTTTAACTTGGGAACATTTTACTGTTCTGAAGAAAATAAAACACTCTACTGATTAGAAAGATAAAAATATGAATAATGAATAGGTTTTGAACATGTTTATTTCTGGGTTTTTGTGGAAAATATAAGTGAAATTAAGGAGAAAAACATATTTAGCAAAATAATACAACACAATTTCTCTAAGACTGAGGAAAAACTTCAAGTGTTTGTTCAAGAATAAAATAAAGGGCACTTGACTGAGAAACCTTTTTTACAATCTTAAGTGAATGTGAGAAACAAGGCTAGTTTGATGTTTCACATGGCAGTCATGTGTTATTTCATTGTAAAAAAATAAAATCTCTCCAAAAACTGTATATAAATCAAACCATCAGTATTATAGAGTAAGATAGTGACATACTCAGAGAGGTTTTCCAGAAAAACTATGAAACAACCAAACAAAACGCAGAGCCTGATGTTTCCCAGGCAAAATGACAACCTCTTCCTACGATAAGGCTTCAAACAGTTCAGAATTTTGGCACCATATTTTTGAATCCACTCTGTAGATTAGCTTTCCTACTATAAAATGTAATCTTTGAAAATGATTTTTTTTAACAGTAATGGTGGCTACATATATGTCATAATTTTAAGTCAAAACAAGAATGTAAGTTCTAAGCTTATTAAAATTTATTATTCCATTACTAATTCAATCATGTCAGTTCCTTTACTGAGAAAGCATTTGAAGATAAACTCCTATAAAATCAAACTATTGCCCTCGGGTGCCTGGGTGGCTCAGGTGGTTGAGCCCTGGACTCTTGATTTCTGCTCAGGTCATGATCTCAGGGTCATGAGATTGAGCCCAGCATTGGGTTCGTGTTCAGCGTGGAGTCTACTTGAGATTCTCTCTCCTTCCTCTGACCCTCCCCCCCACCTGCACATGCTGTCTCTCTCTCTCAAATAAATAAATAAAATCTTAAAAAAAAAACCTGAATATTTTTAGAAATAAAAAAAATATATATGACCTACTACATTTAAAAAATTACTGGATACCAACCCACTCGCTCCAACTAGTTTAATATTAGAGATAAAGATGCACGCAGGTAAAACAAGTGCTGAAACAGAAGTAACACATACTGGCCCAATGAGGACCCAAAAGATATATGAACCCTTATAGTGTGGGGCTGGACATTTTATAGGGAAATAGCTAATGCCTAAGCTAAGTCTTATAGGATGATTAGTGTTTACTGGGTTTTGGATAAAATACAAGAATAAATGCTCCAGTTAGTAGAAATGGATTATGTAAGAATAGAGGCAGAAAAGAACATCTTGCATTCATGAAATGAGGAGTAGCTCAGTATCTTTAGCGATATGGCAGGCTCTAGGGTTTGGGGTGAATGGGAAGCACACAAGAGGAATCAGGTCTTGAAGGGTCTTTGCTATTATATTAAAGAGATTTTTATTTTTTATTAATTATTTTTTATTGCTATTGATATGGCCATTTTTATTTTACTATCAGCCATGGAGAATCACTGAAGAATTTTAATTATGGAGTCGGGCATCTTTGAGGGAAGAGAACTTGCCATATTTTTCTATTTTTTCTTACTGAAGCCTCAAGTATACAATGAGAATTTAAAGTATGTTGCTAAATGAAAGAATCAAATCTTTAAAAATGGCACTTCATTATGGACTATTTCAATCTAAGTGCACAATTTTACTGACAGTTTTGAAATAAACTGAAGAATTGTTTTTATATTATATAAAGGGAATATCCTTTCTATACAATAGTTTTAATAACTGAATTCACTTCGGTCAATATTAAATCTAAATTTTTTAAAGCTCTTTTTTTTTTAAAGATTTTATTTATTTATTTATTTGAGAGAGAGAATGAGAGAGAGAGCATGAGATGGCGGAGGGTCAGAGGGAGAAGCAGACTCCCCGCTGAGCAGGGAGCCTGATGCGGGACTCGATCCCGGGACTCCAGGATCATGACCTGAGCCGAAGGCAGTTGCTTAACCAACTGAGCCACCCAGGCGCCCTAAAGCTTTTTGAAAAGAAAAAATAGGAAGTATTCTAGATTTACATGTCTGTCAGCTAGGGAAATGTATAATTTTATAAATAGAAATTTTAAACATCAAAAGAAAACTTACAAATTTATATGCTGTCCGTACAGCTGGAGTTGCTTTGGTCATTGCTGTGTTAAACAGTGCACCTCCTTTCTGCAAAGAAAAAACAGAAACGTATTTCCAAAAATTTTAAACCAGACTGTCCTGAAAACAAAGCATTATTAATAGTATGGAAAAAGAACTTTTCTCACAAATTAAAGACCTACAGAAATTATGTCACATTAAGTGTTTTCAAGCTTTTATATACTATAGTAATTTCTGACAAAATGTAAACATTCTACTCTGTTCTTTTAGTTGGTGTAATACACAATTTAAAAATAATTTCATCTTTGCAGTTTAGGCAGACTTGAGCAACATAACAAGTAATAAGTATATATTTAAAACTTAATAAAAAAGAACTACAAGCAACTGTTTAATTGCTTTAAGGTTGGGCAATAAAGCCTAAATCTGTGGAGGCAAGTTTTACATTTTAAAAAATCATATTAACTTATTAGAGAAATCCTTCCTGGAGAAGTAAAAGAACTAAAATCTAACCAAGTCGAAATCAAAAAGGCTATTAATGATGTGCAATCAAATATGGGGGCACTAACTGCTAGGATAAATGAGGCAGAAGAAAGAATCAGTGATATAGAAGACCAAATGAT
>NW_028042453.1:0-456 GCF_054177405.1 Leptonychotes weddellii
AGGGAGACGCAGCCTCCCTGCTGAGCAGGGAGCCCGATGCGGGACTCTATCCCGGGACTCCAGGATCATGACCTGAGCTGAAGGCAGTCGCTCAACCAAATGAGCCACCCAGGCGCCCCTAGGATTTTATTTATTTGACAGAGACAGCGAGAGAGGGAACACAGCAGGGGGAGTGGGAGAGGGAGAAGCAGGCTTCCCGCCGAGCAGGGAGCCCGATGCGGGGCTCGATCCCAGGACCCTGAGATCATGACCCGAGCTGAAGGCAGATGCTTAACGACTGAGCCACCCAGGCGCCCCATCCACCACTAGTTTTGATGGAAGTGTTTGACCCTTTTTAGCATCAAAAACTTTGTGAGGGGGATGCCCACTCCTGTTTGAGGCTGCAGTGATGAACGAAGTGACCCAAGACCTCATTTGGCGATGGGTTTAGGATTCCTCACCCCGTGTAATCATGAC
>NW_028042454.1:0-456 GCF_054177405.1 Leptonychotes weddellii
AAAACATTGGCATCTTTGTGGGATGCCTGAGTGGCTCAATTGGTTAAGCATCTGCCTTTGGCTCGGGTAATGGTCTCAGGATCCTGGGATTGAGCCCCATGTCAGGCTCCACACTCAGTGGGGAGTCTGCTTCTCCCTCTACCTTTCTCTCTCTCTCTCTCAAGTGAATGAACAAACTCTTTAAAAGAAAAATGGGGGCGCCTGGGTGGCTCAGTTGGTTAAGCGACTGCCTTCGGCTCAGGTCACGATCCTGGAGTCCGGGATCGAGTCCCGCATCGGGCTCCCTGCTCAGCAGGGAGTCTGCTTCTCCCTCTGACCCTCCTCCCTCTCATGCTCTCTGTCTCTCATTCTCTCTCTCAAATAAATAAATAAAATCTTTAAAAAAAAAAAAAAGAAAAATGGGCATCTCTGGGAGAGCAATTATATTGCCTACCACAACACCTAAATTAGATAACA
>NW_028042455.1:0-456 GCF_054177405.1 Leptonychotes weddellii
AAGAATGCCTTACGCACTTGAACTTCAAAAGGTTGAGACAAGAATGAATTACATAGTGGCTAAAATTACCTTCTGACTCTACAATCACAGGTGGTCTAGTAATGGAACAAAAACAATCACGCACCAGAAGGAGCTCCTGATGAGTTCAGATTTTTTTCCAAATGCATCTACACAACGAAAGAGGAAATAAATGTAGGTAAATACAGAAGGGTGGCGCGTGCGCACACACACAGCTTGGGGGAAATGACAAATATAAAATAGGCCTTTGTTCTCTTGTTTTATTTTTTTTTTAATTTGTTCATTTTAGGCAATTCCAGTTTGAGGACCAAGAATAAGAAAAAAGATATGTCCGTCAATGGAAGCAATGACAGGCAGAAAGTAGATGTTTCTAACTCTCACTTTTGCTTTGATCTTTTATATCAAGAAAGGAAGTGTTGACCCTGAAACTGAATGAAC
>NW_028042456.1:0-456 GCF_054177405.1 Leptonychotes weddellii
ATCTGGAAAGGTTTGATTCTGACATAAAGAGCTGGATTTGATTAAGTCACACGTCCGCTGGGGACTCAAGGAGGCCAAGTCTCCTGAGGAGCCTGGGCCGAGGCGCCCACCCACGGCAGATCTGAGAAAGCAGCGGAGGCGCAAGGTGGCGGCCAAGTGTCTGGGCTGGGATCTCAGTTCTGCCCCCATGAGCTGTGTGACTTGGGGCAAATACTCAACCTCTCTGGGCCCCACATCCTCCCGTAAGCGGTGAAGGTGGCTCCTGGAGCTGTCCCCCAGGCCCCGGACCCGCCTGCCTCCACCCTGCTCACTCAGGGACCAGGCACTGGTGGCTGAAGCCTGTGCGGCAGGTCGGAGCAGCCCATCCCGAGGGGCGCCCGCTGCCCTTCAGGAGTTGCTGTGAGCCGGGCAGGCCTCCTGCCCTCGCTCCGCCCCGGGAAGTCCTGTCACTCCTGG
>NW_028042457.1:0-456 GCF_054177405.1 Leptonychotes weddellii
GCGCCTGGGTGGCTCAGATGGTTAAGCGTCTGCCTTCGGCTCAGGTCATGATCCCAGGGTCCTGGGATCGAGTCCCACATCAGGCTCCCTGCTCGGCAGGAAGCCTGCTTCTCGCTCTCCCACTCCCCCTGCTTGTGTTCCTGCTCTCACTATCTCTCTCTCTGTCAAATAAATAAATAAAATCTTTAAAAAAAAAAAAAAAAAAAAAATAACCGCTTCACCAATAATAAAACAAAAGTGGATACCATTTGTGTTTAAAAAAAAAAAAAAAAAAGAGGGTAGGTTTTGTTAAAGGAGAATAGTGGTTAGATTATGTTATTTCTACACAATGGAATATTATGCAGTCATTAAAATAATGTACATAAAGAATTTTAATGCTATAGTCAAGTCCTCATGATATTTAACAAAAACGTGTATACATTCTAATCTTAATCAAGGAATACTAGCAAAAAAAAA
>NW_028042458.1:0-456 GCF_054177405.1 Leptonychotes weddellii
CTTGCCAGAGGCAGCCAACGGAGACCCCTCCCCCGCCATCTATCCTCCCGAATATCACCTCAGATTCACTTCTCCGCACGTCCTACCTTCCAGAAAGTGGTCGCTTTTCTGATGAGAGAGTTGTTGCTATTCTTTTCTTCGATCTCCTGTTGAGTTTGTAGGTGTTCAGAATGGTTTGATCCCTATCCAGCTGAATTCCTGAGACCAGTCAAAATCCAGGTCTCCTACTCCTCCGCCATCTTGCTCCGCCCCCCAACGCACTGTGGTTTTGATTTGTATTTCCCTGATGATGGGTGATGTTGAGCATCCTTTCTTGTGTCTGTATGTCTTCTTTGGGAAAATGTCCATTCATTTCCTCTGCCCATTTTTTAACTAGTTGGGTTTTTGCTATTGAATTATATAAATTCAACAATTCATACATATTTTGGATATTAACTTATTATCAGTTATGACTTA
>NW_028042459.1:0-456 GCF_054177405.1 Leptonychotes weddellii
AAGATTTTGTTGAGGATTTTGGAATCCATATTCATCAGGGATATTGGTCTGAAATTCTCCTTTTTGATGGGGTCTTTGCCTGGGTTGGGGATTAAGGTAATGCTGGCCTCATAGAATGAGTTTGGAAGTTTTCCTTCTGTTTCTATTTTTTGAAATAGCTTGAGGAGAATAGGTATTATTTCTTCTTTGAATGTTTGGTAGAATTCCCCAGGGAATCCATCAGGCCCTGGACTCTTGTTTTTTGGGAGGTTTTTGAACAGTGCTTCAATCTCATTACTGGTTATTGGCCTATTCAGGTTGTCAATATCTTCCTGTTTCAGTTGGCAGCTTATAGGTTTCCAGGAAGGCCTCCATTTCATCCAGATTGCTCAGTTTTTTTTTTCTTATTTAGTCATGTGATGTTATATATTTCACTCTAACTACAGCTTTAACTAAACCTTAAAGATTTGCAGTTGG
>NW_028042460.1:0-456 GCF_054177405.1 Leptonychotes weddellii
CAGTTAAAAATGGGCAGAAGACATAAATGAATATTTCTCCAAAGAAGACATACAGATGGCCAACAAGCACATGAAGAGATGCTTGACATCACTCATCATCAGGGAAATCCAAATCAAAACCACAATGAGATATCACTTCGCACCTGTCAGAATGACTGAGATCAAAAATACAAGAAACAAGTGTTGGTGAGGATGTGGAGAAAAAGGCACCCTTGTGCATTGTTGGTGAGAATGCAAACTGGTGTAGCCATTGTGGATAACAGTATAGAGGCTCCTCAAAAAATTAAAAATAAAATTATCCTATGATCCAGTGATTCCACTACTGGGTATTTACCCTCCAAAATATGTAAACACTGATTTGAAAAGATATATGCACCTCTATGTTTATTGCAGCATTATTTATAATAGTCAGATTATGGAAGAAGCCTAGTGCCTATTGATAGATGAATGAATAAA
>NW_028042461.1:0-456 GCF_054177405.1 Leptonychotes weddellii
CAACATAGTGATTTGACAATTCTATACATTACTTAACACTCACTGCAGTAGGTATAGTTACTATCTGTCACCATACAACTTTATCCCATTATTGACTATATTCCCTATGCTGTACTTTTCAACTTAGTTATTTTATAACTGGAAGTTTGTACCTCTTAATCCCTTTCACCTATTTTGCCCATTCCCCCCACTCCCCTCCCCTCTAGCAACCACCAGTTTGTTCTCTGTATTTAAGAGTCTGTTTAGGGGTTCCTGGACGGCTCAGTTGGTTGGGCCTCTGACTCTTGATTTCGGTTGGGGTCGTGGTCTTGGGGTCGGAGGATCGAGCCTCAGGTGGGGCTCTGCGCTCAGCCAGGAATCTGCTTGGGATTCTTCCCCTCTGCCCCTCTCCTGGCTCATTTATGTGTGCATGCATGCATGCATGCACTCTCTCTCTCTCAAATAAATAAAAAAATC
>NW_028042462.1:0-456 GCF_054177405.1 Leptonychotes weddellii
AAGAATGCCTTACGCACTTGAACTTCAAAAGGTTGAGACAAGAATGAATTACATAGTGGCTAAAATTACCTTCTGACTCTACAATCACAGGTGGTCTAGTAATGGAACAAAAACAATCACGCACCAGAAGGAGCTCCTGATGAGTTCAGATTTTTTTCCAAATGCATCTACACAACGAAAGACGAAATAAATGTAGGTAAATACAGAAGGGTGGCGCGCGCGCACACACACAGCTTGGGGGAAATGACAAATATAAGATAGGCCTTTGTTCTCTTGTTTTATTTTTTTTTTAATTTGTTCATTTTAGGCAATTCCAGTTTGAGGACCAAGAATAAGAAAAAAGATATGTCCGTCAATGGAAGCAATGACAGGCAGAAAGTAGATGTTTCTAACTCTCACTTTTGCTTTGATCTTTTATATCAAGAAAGGAAGTGTTGACCCTGAAACTGAATGAAC
>NW_028042463.1:0-14955 GCF_054177405.1 Leptonychotes weddellii
AAAAAAAAAATCCACTTTCCTGAACTTTATTAAAGAAAAAGCAATGATGGTAAATCTCGAGAACAGAGTCAATTTTCTAGGATTCTTCCCTTGAAAATGTGACATTTGATTTCCAAACACATGCCAGAGCGTACATGGTTCCCAATGGTACTAAGGAGGTGAGAAGCTGAAATCCTAAAATGTTCATCTTCCAACTTTCCCCAGTCTGTGGTCTGTCTTTGGATCAGCAATAATTGCCTGAACAGCTACTACGGCTTCATTAATTTTTGTCTGTAGCTCTCAGAGCTCTTCTATATGCAGCAATCACAGAATTTGAGCAGCTTCATTAAGAACTGCATCTCCTGTGTCAAAACCAAGAATATGTTTGTCTAAAGCAACAGGCAAGCCCTCTTTCGTTTGATTTGCTTTAGCAACTGCATCTTGGGTCAGGCGCTCCTGGACCAAAATGCGAATTGCCTTAAGCATTACCAGGTAATCATCATGATGCTGAATCTGAAGAAGGTTAGCCAAAGCCAGTACACCAGCCTTAAAATCAGGATTATTTACATCCAAGTTGATCAACGGCTCTGCATTTTTAGCTGCATTGTCAGCATTTTTTGTATTATCAGGTACCAAGTCCTTGTATTTTTCAGCATTATCTCCATATTCAAGTCTAACAGCTAAACCAAGAAGCCAGTCAATTGCTTCTTGTCGATCTTGAATCTTGAAAGGACAGTTTACATCTTTGAGATACTTTTCAAAGAACTTGGGCTAGTCACTGCTATGGATGTTTCTTAAATTACCTCTGTCTTCAATCTTGTAGTGTCTGACTTTCTGGTCTTCAAGCCAAACAATAAAGTTTCTAAATTCTGTTTCATCTTTGCAGTTGAAGCCAGCCGGGTTGTGGTAGTCGAGAGCCGTCAGCTTGCGTCGGAACATGGTCCCCGCGTCTCGCTCTGGTCCCCCGGACTTTGGCCGGGAGAGGACGGGCGAGGAGGAGCCCCAACCCTATATTCTTTTTTTTTTTTTTTAAAGATTTTATTTATTTATTTGAGAGAGAGAATGAGAGAGAGCACATGAGAGGGGGGAGGGTCAGAGGGAGAAGCAGACTCCCTGCTGAGCAGGGAGCCCGACATGGGACTCGATCCAGGGACTCCAGGATCATGACCTGAGCCGAAGGCAGTCGCTTAACCAACTGAGCCACCCAGGCGCCCCCCCAACCCTATATTCTTAAAAGAGTTTATCATCTATAGCCCCTGCTAAAAAGGTGGACCTAATTAACACATGACCACACCCAAAATACTCCCATGCATAGCAAGACCGGTAAGATTCATTTTCCAAGAACTTGTATTTGGGTCATTTAGATTAACTATAGAGAGTAGACAAGAACATTTCATAAGACTTCAAGGTTTCCATTCTGAGATGTCATGGTAAATTCATATGACAGAGAAAAAAAATGAGAGAATTCTGCAAAGAGAGGCAAAGAAGACAAACTTGAGGCCCTGAAGAGAACCTAAAAACTTTTGAGTTCCAATAAGGGCAACTGTATTTCTTGCTTGACCTTATTTTGAATGGGCTTCTACTTCTTCAAAAGAAATCATTCTTTTTATTTTTTTTAAAGAATTTATTTATTTATTATTTGATAGAGACAGCGAGAGAGGGAACACAAGCAGGGGAGTGGGAGAGGGAGAAGCAGGCCTCCCACCAAGCAGGGAGCCCGATGTGGGGCTCGATCCCAGGACCCCGGGATCATGACCTGAGCCGAAGGCAGATACTTAACGACTGAGCCACCCAGGCGCCCCTCAAAAGAAATTATTCTTGATTGACAGTTGAAATGATCAAAGTAATAACACGAGACTTTCCCTAAGTTGAAGAAGTCTCTGAGTCTTCAATATAATAAAACCCACTAAATAACTAGCATAGTGAAAGACAGTGACTCTCACCTAAATATCCAGCCACAGACTATAAACATAAATTATAGAACAGCCACTCAACAAAATGCAATGTAGTCATTAAAAGTGATGCAGAAGAATATTAAGTGACATGCAAACATGATCCTGATCCATTATTATAAAGAAAGATAATTGGGGGGTGCCTGGGTGGCTCAGTTGGTTAAGCGACTGCCTTCGGCTCAGGTCATGATCCTGGAGTCCCAGGATCGAGTCCCGCATCGGGCTCCCTGCTCGGCAGGGAGTCTGCTTCTCCCTCTGACCCTCCCCCATCTCATGCTCTCTCTCTCTATCTCATTCTCTCTCTCAAATAAATATATAAAATCTTTAAAAAAAAAAAAAAAGATAATTGGGGATGCCTGGGTAACTCAGTCAGTTAAGTGACTGACTCTTGGTTTCGGCTCAGGTCATGATCTCAGGGTCCTGAGATCAAGCCCCACTTCGGGCTCAGCATTAAGTGGGGAGTATGCTTGAGAATTCTCTCTCTCTCCCTCTTCTTCTGCCCCTCCTCCTACACACACACACTCGCGTGCGCTCTCTCTCTCCCTAAATAAATAATCTTTTAAAAAAGAGAGAAATAATTGGACACTATTTGTCTCCTGAAGGATGCAACAGTAAGCATATATCACTTTGTGTTAGTCTTGAAAAACAAAATACAAGGGCAAAATCAAACCTGAATCTAATTCAACCTCTAAATCTAACTACCATTACTAGAAATCTGGGGATAAAGCACTATCTTAAATGATACCATGAGGATAAATTCAAACAAATCCTGAATATAAAAAAATCCTACAAGACAAATGATGCAGTTTTTTTCAACAAATAAATGGCATCTGTCTTAAAAGAAATGTCATGCAACTTCCTTGTTTAGATTCTGATTTTTAAAAAGCCAATTCTAAAACATTTTTTAAACTATCAAAAACAATTGTTAACAGATTGGGTATTAGACAAACAATTACTGTTAATTTTCTAAACCATAGTAATATTATCTTTAAAATGTCATTGCTATATTTTTAAAAGTCAATAGCTGTTAGAAATAAATGCTAAATTATGCATGGGTAAATATATGTAAAGTCTAATAGTTGCTTTAAAATATTCCAGTCCCTCAGCCCCAAATTGGGTATAGAGATTATTTTTAAAAATAATGTTGCTGGAGTGGTGGGGGCTGGGAGGGATGGGGTGGCTGGGTGATAGACACTGGGGAGGGCATGTGCTATGGTGAGCGCTGTGAATTGTTTAAGACTGTTGAATCACAGACCTGTACCTCTGAAACAAATAATACACTATATGTTTAGGAAAAAAAAAAGAAGATAGTAGGAAGGGAAAAATGAAGGGGGGGAAATTGGAGGGGGAGACGAACCATGAGAGACTATGGACTCAGAAACAAACTGAGGGTTCTAGAGGGGAAGGGGGTAGGGGGATGGGTTAGCCTGGTGATGGGTATTAAAGAGGGACGTATTGAATGGAGCACTGTGTGTTATATGCAAACAATGAATCATGGAACACTACATCAAAAAGTAATGATGTCATTAATGTATGGCGATTAACATAACATAATAAAATTTAAAAAAATTAAATTAAATTTAAAAAATTTTAAAAAATAATAAATAAATAATTAAAAAAAATAAAATAAAAGCAGCCCCTTTTGGGGCCCCTGGCTGGCTGGCTCAGTTGGTGGAGCATGCAACTTTTGATCTTGGGGTTGTGAGTTCAAGCCCCATGTTAGATGTAGAGATTACTTAAAAATAAAACTTTAAAAAAAAAAGTTCCAGTTCCTCACTCTTTCCTCTTCTCATCCCTCTCAAAAAAAAAAAAAGGCAAAGGGTAAATAAAACAAATAGGGGAGGTAAATGGCAAAATATTAATAATTATAAAAGCTGAGTAATGTGCACAAGGAGGTTCATTATACGGTCCTCTGCTTTGTGTATGAAATTTCCTTAATATTTTAAAGTAAGGAAAATTTACAAATTCTTTTTCTTTTTTTAAGGTTTTATTTATTTATTTGAGAGAGAGAGAGAGAGAGAGCAACAGAGAGCTGAGCAGGGAGCCTGACACGGGGCTCAATCCCAGGACCCTGGAATCATGACCTGAGCCGAAGGCAGACATTTAACTGACTGAGCCACCCAAGTGCCCCTACAAATTCCTTTTTATAAAACAAGTACAACATTGATCCTAAAGCAAATCTGGATAAACTTTTTCTAACCAAAAATATGAAGAGCTCAAGATCACTGATACATGAATATCGTTAACAATGAATTCTAAATGTAATAGGAAATAGGATTCTTATACGTGTGTATACACACACACACACACACACACAAACACAAAACACCAAAAAGCCAAGAACAAAAGATAATTCAGTGTTAGGATCTATTAATGTAGTTAACATATTAAAAAAATAAAATGTGAAAAATCGTATTCGTATCCATAGTTTAATATTTATTTTTTTTTTAAGATTTTATTTATTTATTTGACAGAGAGATAGAGAGAGAGTACAAGTAGGCAGAGAGGCAGGCAGAGGGAGAGGGAGAAGCAGGCTCTCCGCTGAGCAGGGAGCCCGATGCAGGGCTCGATTCCAGGACCCTGGGATCATGACCTGAGCTGAAGGCAGCCACCCAACCCACTGAGCCACCCAGGTGCCCCTTAATATTCATTTTTGATGAAAATGCTGAATAAAATGATTCTTCTCAACTATGACAAAAATTATATGTAAAATTAATATATAATTAAATCTATAATTTACATATAAATATATAACTTGTATAATTTAACATATTTATATATTTACAGATATGACTTACATATAATTTTTAAAAGCCATTTTCATGCTTAATGAAGAAACCCTAGAAGCATTCCCATTAATGTCTCAAAGAAGACAATGATGACCATTACTTCCCAATGTACCTGGGACAATCTCAGTTTATATCTGTTGTTTCAGCTTCATTATTAATAATGCCCCCCACCACCTTAATTCCCAAAAGTGTCCTATTCTGGAAAATAATTATGATTCTTCTGCTACTACTCTTACACTTAACATTGGAAATATTATATAAAATTGCAAAGGAGATAAAATGATCACTATTTACAGAAAATATGATTATATAGTTAGAAAACCTGAGAAAATTTATTGCAACTATTAAAATAAAAGAATTCATTGATATGGCTTGGTAAAAAAACATAGTAAATGTAGTTCAGTAAAAAGAAAGACAGAAATCAGTAATCTTCATATAAAACCATAACAAATTAGAAAATGTAATTGAAGAACAAAATCCCAATTACATAGAAATAAAAGATAAATTCCCCAGGAATCAACTTAAAAATATATTGAAGTAGTAACAGGATGTATTAATTAGATGGGGCAAATCCTTTCACAACCTGTATGTTTATCAAATCATCAAGATGTATACTTTATCTTAGAATTTTATTTATCAATTACACCTCATTAAACCTGAAAAAAAAATTAAGAAAACTTTAAACACTACTGAAGGAAATTAAAAAAAAAAAAACCAACAAAGCAAATGGATACAGAGCATGGTCTTAAATAGAAGGACAACATCATAAAGAACACAACTCTCTTCCAAATACTCTATAAAATATACCAAGAATTTATTTTTAGCTAGACAGTCTAATTCCAAAATACATCTGTAAATATAAACAAGAATAGATAAACAGGTAATAAGGAGGAACTAGACACATAAAATATTAATGAGTACAATAATCAAAACAGTGTGGAGGGATGGAAAAGAAAATAAAGTCCAGAAGCAGAATCAGATACATTAGGAATCTAGAACATCATAAAGTCATAAAAGTTACATTTCAAATTAGTAGGGAAAAGAACTATCAATAAATGATGTTGGAATAACTGGGTAGCAATCCAAGGGAAAGAAAAAGTTGTGTTCATATCTCATACTATTCACCAGAATAAACTTCAGATTTAAATATAACAACATTTTTTTGAAAAATGTTTAAATCACCTGAGTGAGAAAGGTCTTTCTAAGTGTGACCAAAACCCAAAGACCATAAAAGACTGATAAATTCAACTACATAAAATAAAAATTTCCTGCATGATAAAAATCATTATAAAAAAGTCAAAAGACCAATAACTACTAAAGAAAAAAAAGATCTTTGCAATTCAAAACACAAAGATCTAATTTAATATTGAAGAACCCTGTAAAATAGTAAGAAAAAGACGAAAAACCTAACTGACAAAAGGAATAATTTGGTATTTGAAAAGATACTCAACCTCACTCATAACTTATTTGCAAGAGTGGTTAACATGTATACGTGTGTGCCTGAGTATTATGTGTAATTTACCTTTATAATATATATATACACACACACTACATAAATATAATATATATACTTTTAGAATACTAAAATATATATTTTATATATATATTTGATTTTAGTATTCTGGTAGGATTCATAAAAAAACAGTAACAATTGCCTCTGGGGTGGGAAACAAAATGGCTGAGAAATCGGGTGTGGGAGACTTTTTAAATATACACCCTTTTGTTCTTCTTCAATTTTATACCATAAGCATATATACTTCTCAAGGATAGATAAATAAAACGTAAATTAAAAAATTAAAATACCAAATTGTCTTCTTCTGGCACTACAGACACACCTCCTCCCTATAATGTTGAAACTATGTATCAAGAAGTTGGATACACTGACATCACCATTTCATTCTTAACAGAGAATGAAGACTTAATGATCATTACTAGTAGAAATAATCAACAACAACAACAAATCTCACACTGGCTAAAACAGCACAAGATAAAACTTACTACTGACTAAAAATTAAGAAAAGAACCAATTATTTGACAAAATTATGACTGGCGAAACATCACCTAGAAATACTGAATATGTTAGAAATCAATAGCCTAAAAAAAGGAACTAAGTGGCAGAAGCCATAATCAATAAAAAGTTGACAAAGCTGAAAAAAATTTGATGAATGAAATGTCTTCCCCTGTAAACATTTAAAATAGTAAATTATAAAAAAAAAGAAAAGACAGGGGCGCCTGGGTGGCTCAGTCATTAAGCGTCTGCCTTCAGCTCAGGTCATGATCCCAGGGTCCTGGGATCGAGTCCCGCATTGGGCTCCCTGCTCCACGGGAAGCCTGCTTCTCCCTCTCCTCCTGTACTGGAGCACCTGGGTGGCTCAGTCGTTAAGCGTCTGCCTTCGGCTCAGGCCATGATCCCAGGGTCCTGGGATCGAGCCCCGAATCGGTCTCCCCACTCTGCGGGAAGCCTGCTTCTCCTCCCCCTGCTGTGTTCCCTCTCTCACTGTGTCTCTCTCTGTCAAATGAATAAAATCTTTAAAAGAAAAGACAGTAACAGAAGAAATATTATTAATTAACAACTAGACTATGATAATGGCAGTCTGATTTTTTTTCCCTTGCTTCTTTATACTCTCTGGTGTTTCTTGAATTGTTTATAATGAATAAATACCATTTTTACAAAAAGATTTTTTAAAAATACACATAAAAGAAAATAAATACTGAGCAGAGAGACTACCAAAGAGAATGGTCTCCAACTATATTATTATTCACTATTTCTCCTTGCAATTCTATTAGTTTTTGCCTCATATAGTTTAATGTTATTATTTCTTCTTGGAGAACTGGCCACTTTATCAGTATGCAATGCCCTTCTTTATCTCTGATAACTTTCCTTTCTTTAAAGTCTCCTTTGTCTGATATTAATATAGCTACTCCTGCTTACTTTTGATTAGTTATTAGCATGGCATATTTTCCTCTATCCATTTACTCTTAGTCTATATGTATCTTTATATTTAAAGTTGAGCTTCTTGTACACAACATAGAGTTTTATGATCCCCTCTGTCAATCTCTTGGGTATGGCTTTAGATACAACACCAACAGCACAATCCATTAAAGAAATAACTGATAAGCTGGACTAGGAGAAATATTTGCAAAAGATACATCTGATAAACAACTATTAGTCAAAATATACAAAGAACTCTTAAAACTTAAGAAAAAGGCAAACAACCCAATTAAAAATGAGTTTTTTTAACCTTTTATTTTTTTTTAAAGATTTTATTTATTTATTTGAGAGAGAGAGAGCACAAGCAGAGGGGAGGGGCAGTGGGAGAGGGAGAAGCAGACTCCTCATTGAGCAGGGAGCCTGATGAGCGGCTAAATCCCAGGACCCCAAGATTATAACCTGAGACAGAAGGCAGATGCTTAACCGACTGAGTCACCCAGGTGCCCCTAACCCTTTAGACCTCATTAGACACTTCACCAAAGAAAATATACAGATGGAAAATAAGCATATGAAGATATGCTTGACATCATATATCAGGGAAATGCAAATTAAAATGAGATACCACTACACAAATAATTAGAACGGCCAAATCCAGAACACTGCCAATACCAAATGCTGATGAGAATGTGGAGCAACAGGTACTCTCATTTATTGCAGGTGAAATACAAAATGGTATAGCCACAATGGAAGATAATTTGGCAATTTCTTACAAAGCTAAACATACTCTTACCATAAGATCCAGCCATCATACTCCCTGGTATTTACCTGGAAGAGCTGAAAACATGTCCAAACAAAACCTGCACAAAGATGTTTATAGCCACTTTATTCATACAAAACTTGGAAGCAACCAAGATATCCTTCAGCAGGTGAATGAATAAGCAAACTGTGGTACATCCAGACAATGGAATATCATTCAGCACTAAAAAGAACTGAGCTTTCAAGCCATGAAAAAAGAGGAACCTTAAAAGCATATTACTAAGAAGAAGCCAAACCAAAGGCTACATACTATATGACTCCAACTATATATAACATTCTGGGAAAGGTCAAACTATGGAGACAGGAAAAAGATCAGAGGTTGCCAGGAGTTTTCAGGGAAGATAGGAAGTGATGAATAGGTGGACCACAAAAGATTGTAAAAATACTCAGTATGACCTCATAATGACGGATACATGTGTGAATACACTTGTCCAAACCCACTTAATATACAACACCAAGAGTGAACTGTAAATAAACTATGGACTTTAGGTGATTAGGATGTGCTGATGTACTTTCATTAACTGTAATAAATGCACCATTCTGGTGGGGGATGTTGATAATGGGGTGGCCATGCATGTTGGCAGGGGCAGGGCATATATGGGAAATCTCTGTACTTTCTCTTCAATTTTGCTGTGATCCTTAAACTGCCCTACAAAAATAAAATCTCAATAAAAATACTAAAATTTAAAAAATATAACTGGGGGTGCTGGGTGGCACAGTTAAACATCGTCTCTTGGTTTCAGCTCAGGTTGTGATCGCAGAGTTGAAAATCAAGCCCCATGTCAGGCTCAGTGCTCAGTGTGGAGTCTGGTTGAGATTCTCTCTCCCTCTCCCTCTGCCCCTCCTGCTTATGTTCTCTCTCTCTCTCAAATTAATAAATATTTTAAAAATATAACTGATGATTTGAAAAAAGTAATAAAATACTGTGTGGTTCAAGTAAAATATATAACAAAAGTTGCACAAAAGATGAGGTTGGAAATGAAAGTATAGTGGTAGAAGGTTCTTATACATCATATGTGAAATAAAAATTTTAAAGTACATTGATAAATTTAAGATGTAAATTATAAATCTGAGCGTAACACCAAAACAGATATAGTTAAGAAAGCAATGGTGGAGAAAAGATGGAATCCTAAAACATGTTCAATTAGTTAAAAAGAAAGCAGAAAAGAAAGAAAAGGAGAATAAAAAAACACATGGGGCAAAGAGAAAACATACAGCAACCATACTGATAATTACATTAAATGTAAATCATGTAAACATTCCAATTAAAAGGCAGAGGTTGTCCAATTGGGGAAAAAAAGGAAGATTCAACTATGTATAAGAAATCCATTTTAAATATAAAGACACACATGGGTTAAAAATAGAAGGATGAAAAAATACTTAAGCATAAAAAGCTAGAGTGGCAGGGCGCCTGGGTGGCTCAGTCATTAAGCATCTGCCTTCGGCTCAGGTCATGATCCCAGGATCCAGGGATCAAGCTCCACACTGGGCTCCCTGCTCGGCGGGAAGCCTGCTTCTCCCTCTCCCACTCCCCCGGCTTGTTTTCCTGCTCTCGCTATCTCTCTCTCTGTCAAATAAATAAAATCTAAAAAACTAAAAATAAAAAAATAAAACCAAAAATTCAAGAGCAAAGCAATATGTATACGTTACTCCTGAATAAATACCAAAATAAATAAGTAAATGATTAAAAATTATTGACTTCAGATAATAGGAATTGGAGAATGGAACTAGGGCAAAGGCCTACGGATGTTTGTTCAAAGCCATGTAGAATTCTCTGACTCTGACTATATACATATATACTTTGAAAATAATAAAAATTTAAAAAGATAAACAGTCTAGGAACCAATCCAAATATATATAACAATTTAGTGTATGAAAATAGCAAAACTTCAAATCAGGAAAAATTATTCTTTGACACTGGGACAACTGATTATCTACTTGGAAAGCCATACAATCAGAGCCTGAACTCATACATATACTAAAATAAATCCTTTAAATAAAAGGGTTAAATGTTTAAAAAAAAATTTTTTTTTTTTTTTAAAGATTTTATTTATTTGACAGAGAGAGATACAGTGAGAGAGGGAACACAAGCAGGGGGAGTGGGAGAGGGAGAAGTAGGCTTCCCGCTGAGCAGGGAGCCCGATGCAGGGCTCGATCCCAGGACCCTGGGACCATGACCTGAGCCAAAGGCAGACGCTTAACAACTGAGCCACCCAGGCACCCCTAAAAAAATTTTTTTTAACTATACTGAACTATGAAAAATATCTGTTGCAAATTTCTACAAAAGGATCCAGAAAGATTCTCATGGAGGTGTTCATCTTGTTTACTTCTGGGAAGCAGAAAGGGGGATGGGAATAATGTTTTAAGGGAGAATATTTTAATTTTTACCCTGTACATTTTTACACTATTAAAGGTTTTTCAAACAATGTGTATTACTCATAATTTTTAAGTTTTAGTTTAAAATTCTTTAGTAGATAAAATACACAAAATGTTTAAGATAATTTAATCTTTCCCCAACTACACATTAACTGTTTAAAAGTAGATATTAAAAAAATAAGTAAAATAAAATAAATAAAAGTAGTTATTTAATGCCAGACATACTGAATAATAAAATCTATTTTCTCTAGCATAGTGATTTGGTTTTTTCCTCACCAGCCAACAAGAAAAAAAAAAAGTTTCCCAGCCATTCCTTTCTCTCCTTTCTCCCCATTTATAATCCATGAATCTATATGCACTCAATTTTAGAGCTAGGCTCAAATCGTGGTTCCACCATTTACTTGTAGTATGATCATAGTCAAATAATCTAGTATCTTTGGGCTTCAATTTTCTGACTTGTAAAATGAGTCTAAAGTCTACTCAATTTTCTTCACAGTGCTGATACAAGGATTAAATAAGAGAACATATAAATTGCCTGGCACAAGTATATATTCTAAAAAGCTATCATATCATTATTAACCGTTTAAGAAATACAGGTTATTGTTTTTAAGTGTCTGGCATGTAACAGGCTTCAAAAATTTTGCTGCCTTCAATAAATTATACTTCAATTAGTTGGTAAAATTATTCAACAACCTATTCCTATAGCGGCTACAGAAATCAAAAGGTGTTTCTAATCTTTTGTTTATATTAAGCATCAATTTATCTCTTACCCCCTGAAATCATTGTTTGGTATTTTATTTCTGTGTGCCACCAAATAAAAAACTACTTCCAAAATGTACTGCAAAAGAAAAAAAATTTTAAACTGCTTTAAGTCTCCTCTATTTAACAGTACTGTTACACCTCCTTTAGTATAAGGATCTGAGTAAAAGTTATAAGCTACAATAGTAAATCCTGCATTTTCTCAACTTTGGCCATTTTCTCATTCATTTATTAAACAAATATGTCGGTACCTACTAGGTGCAGGTCCTGTGCCAGATGCTGGTTATTAAAAAGGCAACAAGAGGAGCCCCTGGGTGGCTCAGGTCATGATCCCGGGATCCTGAGATCAAGCCCTGCATCGGGCTCCCTGCTCAGCGGAGAGCCTGCTTCTCCCTCTCCCTCTGCCTGCCGCTCTGCCTACTTGTGCTCTCTATCTCTCTGTCAAATAAATAAAATCTTAAAAAAAAAAAAAAAGGCAACAAGAGAGACATAACACTTGTCCTTATGGACAGCCTGACAAGGAGGCAAACAAAAGAGTTAAACCTACAAATAAATATATAATTATAAACTTTGGTAAGCATTGTAAAGAAAAGAACAGGGTGTTGAGAGAAAGACTAAAAGAGGAACGAATCTTAACTATCCATATGGTACTGAATATAATATGGCCTGTAACAGTACAAAAAAGAACTTTCATCCAAGGTTATCTGGAAGAGTTTATTCACAGGCAGAATAGTGAGGTGGTTGAGAGAATCAATTCTAGAGCCAGACTGCCTGGGTTTTAAACTAGCCTCTACTTATCAGTTTTGTCACACGAACAAGCCACTTAAATTCTTGTGCCTCAATTTCCACATATATCGTTGGGGAAAATATTAATACCTTTCTCAAAGGGCTGTAATAGGATTGAGTTAAATTCTTTCATTTTATTTGGAAAACTGTCAAATCCACAGAAAAGTTAAAAGAACTTGGAATAGGTGTTAACTCATAAGAACCTGTATCTACCAGATGAATTAATGTTTCTAGAATGTTTAGAAGAGTTTCTGGCACATAGTAAGCATCATATCACTATACAAGCAGTAATATTAAATGAAAGTAAATTAAACTATGAGAAAATGACTTATAAAATAATTTCAGAGAAAACTCATCATTTTCTCTTGAAATCCTAGAGAACATCTTAAATATTGATGGGAGGGAGAGGAAGAAAGGGGATGAGAGAGAGAGAAAGACAAAGAAAAGAAAGAAAGACAGGGGCATGTAAGAGGAAGAAAAGGGAGAAAAACCCCAAGGTTTGCCCAACATCAACACTTTATCGAAAGTCAATAGCGCACTCTACTGGACCCACATCTCTTCTACACACTAGGCAAAAGTAATGAATGCTCCCGCTGTACTAAATCAAAAAAATAGAACTACTTTTATAAAAGTATATAGTCAATGTTAGCACTTATCTAATGAACAAATAAAAATCAGGTATAAGCATTAAGAATGAGTCTGTAACAATACCTCAACTGTTCTGAAGATTTACTAAAAGAGTGAAAAGAATGGAAATAAATTCTAGAGAAAATAATTATGCATGGAGGAACAAAGTAAAATCAGAATGGTAACACTATTAAAAAACAATGTTTCTCTTAACTATATTTTGACATGGAGACTAATGCCTTACTAGATCTTTGACATTTGAATTATCAGTGAAAAGGAGAATCTAAAATGTAAGGAAAGAGAATAGCATGGACAATGGAAGGTAATTAGGTAGGAGGTATTGACAAAATTTTCTGACTTGAAGAGACAGCAAGAACACTCGAGATGATAGGATGGTAAAAAGACAACTATCCAATTCTCCAACTGATAGGCTGGAAACTAAATTATTTTAATGAAAACTAAGAAAATTATAAAGAAAAACATAAAAAGTTTAATGTTGAATTTAGAAGAAAAGAGAAATCATTACACTAATTTATCATTTCCTTTATGAAGGAAAGTTTTTCAGAAGAAATAATACAACTATGGATTTTAAATGTATAAAGATTGCAACATTTGTATTTTTGTAGGGATAAGAGAACTAAACCATTAATTTATTAATCCAAATAACTATTCTCCAAAAATAAATTCTGTCTTCCCTCTATCATCTTATAAGAACCAAAAAACAGGGGTGGCTGGGTGGCTCAGTCGGTTAAGTGGCTACCTTTGGCTCAGGTCATAATCCCAGGGTTCTGGGATCAAGCCCTGCATTGGGCTCCCTGCTCAGCGGGGAGCCTGTTTCTCCCTCTCCCTCTGCTTGCTGCACCCCCTGCTTGTGTTCTGTCAAATAAACAGGATCTTAAAAAAAAAAAATAGAAAAAGCTTAGGTTATGATCCCAGGTCCTGGGATGGAGCCTTGCATCAGGCTCTGTGCTCAGCGGGGACTCTCCTTGTCCCTCTGCCACTCCCCCTGCTCACGCTCACTCTCTCTCTCTCTCTCTCAAATAAATGAAATAAAATAACAATAGCTAAGATATGGAAACAATCTAAGTGTCCATCAATGGATGAATAGACAAAGAAAATGTATATATACACAACGGAATATTATTCAGCCCTAAGTAAGAATGAAATCTTACCATTTGCAACAACATGTATAGATAGACTTCAAGGACATTATGCTGTTAGTAAGTCTGACAGAGAAAGATAAATATGGCATGATCTTGCTTATATGTAAAATCTAAAAAAACAAAAACATACACACAAAAAAGCTCATAGAGAACAGATTGGTGGTTGCCCGACGCAGGGGCGTGGGGTGGGAGAAACGGGTGAAGGGAGTGAAAGGCACAAACTTCCAGTTTTAAAATAGGTAAGTCATGAAGATGTAATTCACAGCATGGAGACCACAGTTAACACTATATTTTATATTTGAAAGTTGCTAAGGGAGTAAATCTTGAAAGTTCTCACCACAAGGAAAAAAAGCTCTGTAACTATAAAAGGTGATCATTTCAAAATATATACAAATATCAAATCATTATGTTATACACTTGAAAATGTCAATTATACCTCTACTCAAAAGAAAAAAAAAAGAGAGAAGAAAAATGTTATACCAGTAGCAAAGTGAGTTTCTAGTGGGGAAAAAATACTTCTATACTCAAAGATTCCTTTCTTTAAATAAATTACCTCTACTCATATCCCCATTATTCCTTCTTATATCCATGGAAATGATCAGTCCTGGTTCTTTTAAAAACTAGAGGTATTGAAAGAAACTGAGGAAGACACAAAGAAATGGAAAAACGTTCCATGCTCATGGATTGGAAGAACAAATATTGTGAAGATATCAATGCTACCTAGAGCAATCTACACATTCAATGCAATCCCCATCAAAATACCATCCACTTTTTTC
>NW_028042464.1:0-9561 GCF_054177405.1 Leptonychotes weddellii
ACAAGGTTATTCTGAGACTATGATAAAATGAAACAAAACACGGCTGCTCCATAATTGTGTCCAAGCACAGGCAAAAGCAAGGTCCCTGTGCCACACATAAAATACCATATACCCACTCTCTTGGACAAAATGAGTGACTGCTGCTTCTATACTAATTATAAACTTACCCTCCTTCTAGGCCCTCCTCCCTATAGATAAGGTGTATTGAGATAGATAACCAATGAGAAAATTGCCCATGCCTTCTGAAAGCATTCAAACTACATTGGATCTTCCCTTCTGTTAGATCCTCCCTAAATCATTCAACCGAACCTCAAATCCTGTAGTAGGTTCTCTTTAACAGCCTCTTACTGCCACTCCCCGTGATTCTCCATGGTGTGTGTTCCCCCTCATTGCAACTTGTTTAATTAATGTTCTTGGAGGTCTCTGGGCTGGAGGACATTGAAAGCTTAACCTACTGAATTTGCTTGATGCTTTGGATGAAAATCGGTTGACTGTGAGTATGTGGTCTATTTCTGGAGTCGATTATCATCCATTTATCTGTTTGTCTACTCTTGAAGTCTTGATTGATGTATATTGTCTTGATTACTGTACCTTTATAGCAAGTCCTGAGGTAGGGTAACATAACCGGTCTTTTTCAAGAATGTGTTGATGATTCCAGATATTTTATTTTCCTACATAACTTTTTAGTCAACTTGTAAATTACTTTAAAAAGTCTGCTGCAGTTTTCATAAGGGTCAAAATGAACCTATAGATCGGTTTGGGGAGAAATGACATAAAAGTTGAGTTTTTTAAAAAAGAGACAAACCGGGGCGCCTGGGTGGCTCAGTTGGTTAAGCGACTGCCTTCGGCTCAGGTCATGATCCTGGAGTCCCGGGATCGAGTCCCGCATCGGGCTCCCTGCTTGGCGGGGGGTCTGCTTCTCCCTCTGACCCTCCTCCCTCTCGTGCTCTCTGTCTCTCATTCTCTCTCTCTCAAAATAAATAAATAAATAAAATCTTTAAAAAAAAAAAAAAAAGAGACAAACCGAAACACAGTCTCTTAACTATGGAGAACAGAGAGTTACCAGAGGGGAGGTGGGTGGGGGGATGGGTAAAATAAGTGAAGGGGGTTAAGAGCACACTTACCTTGATGAGCACTGTGCGATATATGGAATGGTTGAATCACCATATTGTGCACCTGAAACTAATAGAACACTGGATGTTAACTACACTGGGATTAAAACGTTGTTTTTTAGTCTTTCTGCATTTATTTAGGTCTTTCAGACTTTCTCTTTGTGACATTTTATAGTTTTGGTGTGGGAATATTGTACAGTTTTGCTAGATTTATTCTTAGATATTTGGAGTTATTTGATATTATATTAACTGCATTATTTTTTGGAGTTAATGATCGATCATGCCTACGTGATAAAGCCTCTATAAAATCCCAAAAGTAGGGTGTTTGGAGAGCTTCCACATTTGTGAACACATCCACATGGGGAGGGTGATGCGCCCCAACTCCACGGGAACAGAAGCTTCTGTGCTCGGGACCCTCCCAGAACTCCTCCTCCTATGCACCTTTTATCTGGCTGTTCATCTCTATCCTTTATCGTGTCCTTTAATAAACTGGTAAACATAAAAAAATAAGCTGCATTATTTTTAATTTTAATTTTTTATTTAAATTCAATTAGGCAACATATAGTACATCATTAGTTACTGATGTTCAATGATTCATTAGTTGCGTATACCACCCAGTGTTCATCCCATCACGTGCCCTCCTTAACTTCATTTCCAATTGGTTAATATTAGTATAAGAGACAGCTGCGCATTTTTATTGACCTTCTATCCTGCAACCTTATTTTTTAAATTTAAATTTTGTTAACATACAGTGTAATACTGGTTTCTGGACTAGAATTCAGTGATTCAACACTTACATACAACACCAGGGCTCATCACAACAACTGCCCTTCTTACTACCCTCCTGCAACCTTATTAAACATGCTTGTTATTTGGAGCAAATTTTTTTTTTGTAGATTGAACATGCTTTCTATGAACAAAATCATGTATTCTGTAGATAATCACATTTTCACTTCGACCTTGTCAATATTTATAATTTGTATTTCATTTCCTTGACTCATTGCACTGATGAGGACCTCCAGTACAGTAGTAAATAAAAGAGGTGTTCCTGATCCTATGGGGTAAACACTTAGCCTTTTATGATTGAGTATAATGTTACACATAGGTTTTTCACTGCTATCCTTTAAGGGTTGAGGAAGTTCCCTTCTCTTCCCAATTTTCTGAGAGTTTTTATCATGTATGTGTATTAAATTATGTCAAAAGCGTCTCTTTTATCTATTGAGAATGCCGTGTTATCTTTGTTTTTATTCTGTTGAGATACATTACATTACTCGAATTGTAAATGTTTAAGCACCTTAAACTTTTATCCAGTTCACACGGGCCTCATAAAACAACTTGGGACATTTTCACTTCTAATCAATTTTCTGGAAGAATTTGTGTAGAATTGGCACGATTTCCTCCTTAAATGTTTCAGAGGATACCCTGGTGAAACTGACTGGGATGGAGTGTGCTATTTGGAAAGCTTTGTTTATGAGTTCTATCTGGGACCATTTACATATTCTATTTTTCCATATATCAGTTTGGTAAGTTTGTATTGTTTTAAGGAGTTTTGCCCTTTCCATCTAACTGTTCCAAACTGTTGTTATCCAGTTTTTGTGGTACATTTTACTTTCTTTTAAGTTTCTATAAGGCCTAGAGTGATGTCGCTTTTGCCTTCCTTATGATTTTGAGGCTTTCTCTCTTTTTCTTGATCTGTATGTCTCAGATTATATAAACCTGATTAATATTTTTAAAGAATGACTTTTTGAATTTGTTGTCTTTCTGAGGTTCTTTATTTTTGTTTTGATGATCTCCACTGTTATTTTAAGCAGTTCATTCTTCTATTTACTTTGGGTTTGATTTTCTGTTCTTTTTTTAGTTTCTTAAGGCAGAAGATGATTGATATAAGATGTGCCCAACAAATTTAACTTTGATTCAGTTCAAAATATTTTATAAATTCCCTCGTGATTTCTTCTCAAGATTTATTTTGGATTGAACAAACCTGAGCCTTTTCCTATTGTTATAATCACACACTGATTCATACAGAGGTTGGCAGATGTGTTATTTACAGTCATAAAGGGAAAAGAAATACGTTCTATCTTATTTTTAAGCCTCATTAGTGAGGTGTGATTGACATAAAAATAGCTGTATATATTTAAGGCTATGTAAGTTGATTAAAAACTTCTTAGAAAATGTACAAAAGGAAGAAAAGAGAATACAAAGCACCAACCTAGAGCATGTCAACCTGTAAAGATGTTTAGAGGAAGAGGAGCCCATAACTAAGTCAAAGGATAGGATCCACGCAGGAAGGAAGAAAACCAGAAGAGAGAGTGGTTTCATGAAATTCAAAAGATTATCAAAGAAGAGGAAGTAGGCAGCATGTTTAATGGTGCAAAGAAGGTAAACAGAAGCAGAGGAATGATACTTTGATGTCACATCATGCCGGTTGTTAAAGAACATGAAAAAAACAAGTTTAGAGGGCAGAAGGGGATGCAAGACGTGTTGGAGGGAGAGGGGAGGGAGTGGAGACAGCCCATTTAGACAACTTATCATAAAGGCTTTGCTGTAAAGGGCAGCAGATATGTGGAACCATAACGGGTAGGGAAGTGTAATCAAGGAAAGGCATTTGTTTAAATTGGAGTATAGCGGGGCATTGGGAATAACCACTAGAGCAAAAGAATAGGAGGATGTAAGAGAAACCGATTACCTGCAGGGGTTAGGTCTTTTCAGGGGTCAGAATAAAGAGTAGATCAACTGGAGATGCTGGCTTTGTTAAAATTATGACCAGGCTTCAGACTCTTACTTAAAGACATGCTGATACTTACATGCTTGTGTGTATGGCCAAATTGAGAATGAAGATATTAGCAAACCAGTATTGGCCAGAGGATCAAGGAATGAGGTTTGAAGTCCACGAGCTCCAGACTGAGTACTGGAGGTTAATCTAGACCGACTCATTTATGTGTTGGGAAGTTCAGGATCGGTTCAGGATTATTGGGTGCCACTGCTAGTTCTGGGGCATGTGTGTGAGTGTCTTTGTGTGTTTGTATGATCAGAGTCGGGGGCGTGGAGATGTGGAAAGATCCCATTGTTAGGAACAAAATAAATGCCTGCAATGAAGGAGAGAATGGAGGGGACTTTCTCTTCCTCAAGGGGAGAAAAGGGCAGTCCTTAAGACAGAGGAGAAAAGCTAGGAACAGGGATCCACCCAGAGTGGAATGTCCCCAGAAGGCATAACTTTTTGTTGGGGAAGCAGGAGATGGGTGATTTTCTGTGGGCTCTAAGAACATTGATATTTAGCCATCATTTCCTCGTAGTTTTGTTCCATATTATAATTGTCTCTAGTTCCTCTAGTTACTTTTCACCTGTCATTAAAATCTGTGGCTCCCATAAAGTCTAGAGTGGTATTTGGGGGGATTTCAGGAGAAGGGCATCAAGCAAAACATTGCTTTCCTTGCCTTGCTGTTCCACTTTGGTCCTACTCCAAGGGAATCTCCTGCTGGACATCCAGACAGAGACCAGCATCCCAGCAGATCTGGGATCCCCTGAGAGGGGTTTGAGACATGGAGAAGTGGCTGGCAGGTGGATACTGGCAGTGGATATGAAGCAAACTCCCTTTACAAACATAAACTGGGTGTCTCAAAAAGACCCTGAGATCAGGAGAATGGGCAAGACTTTGGGTTCTGTCCAGTGTGTGTTACTCAATGGGAGTGGAGATGAGATTCCTCAGATTTTTTTGGACTGAGGGATTCCGGTACATGAGAAATGGTGGACAGCCGGGACCCAGGAAAAGAGAGTGAGGCTGGACAAATGGACTTCCAGAGATATCTAAAATACTGGGGGAGAAGGGAGGGGCAGATGGGACCTACCTTCAAGTTTCGTGCTGTCTCTCCTCACAAATTGGTGTCCCGGGAAGTCTCATGTCCTGCCTGGCACCATGCTTGCCCAGACTCTGAAACGGGGAGAAAATGCAGAGGAAGAAGCTGGCTACTCCAGAGAAGGGGAAAGGGAAGAGGCGTTTCGGTACTTTTGCTGTATTCCAAAATCGGGAGGCTGGCAGAGACCTCCCTCCTCTGAGTCTGTCCAAGGCCCTGGCAGAACAGGGGCAGTGGGGCAGGAACTAGAAGTCTTATTAACTGGTCTCATGGTCTGGGTAGGTAGAGGTCTCCCAGGCCAAAGAGGAGAGGAGGAAGTTGTTTGTCCTGAGTGACTCCCCTACTGTGGCTCATGGATCTTTTCTGGAAGCAGTACTTTTGAAATCTGGCTGGAATTGAGGTTCCTGTCAGAAAATGGGGCTACTGGAACCCTCCCTCCCCCCATAGTGTGGTAGAGGCTACAGTGTAGGACGAGGAGAAGTAGGTTGTGGAGCAGGAATCCTGGACTTCATGGGCATGGTTTGGAGGTAAAACAAATTATTGGTAGGAAGGTGGCTAAGGGGCAAGGAAGCCTAGGTCTCCCAACCACGTGGGTGCATTATGGAGAGGTAGAATTTCTGAGTTCATATTGGGCCTCTCTGCAATTTCTGTCCTCCTCCACCAGGCATGGGCTCAGGGCAAGATGGAACTCAACAGACTGCTTTTAAATCCCCGACTAGGGGCTTGTGTACCTCAGAGGAAGACACAATTCTCCGCCTTTCTCTTTGTCTCATTCTTAGTCCCTAGACATGACAGGAAGCAGATAGCGTGGTTACCATGGGAACTGAAGCTGAATAATGCATTGGATTGTGGGAGAAAAGTAGAGGTGGTCCTGACATAAAGGCCCTCAGGGGAAGAGACTTGAGCAAAACACTCATATTGAAAGAATTCACAATTTCCACAGGTAGGTCATACCCTGCAATTATTATTACACAGAAAACACACAGGTGCGTGCGGACACACACACACACACACACACACACACACACACAGACGCACACCATTCTCTGCATCATGCTGCAGGCCCACAGGATTCTTGTGGGTGAGGCTGTGCTATGTCCACTTTAACATACACCATCACCCTCTTATCTTTCCCTTCTCACTCCTCCCTCTCTCCTACCTGCATTGTCTTTCAGGTTCTCCTCCTGTCATCCTCTATCCCTTGCCTCTTCTCTCCCTCCTTAGGTTTTCATCTTGGTCCTCCATTGTTCTGCCCTCTCTTTCCTTCCTCCTTCTCTCTATACTCTTTGCTCTTCCTCGCACCCTCCCTCCCCTGCGCCCACCAAGCTACTTATGGAGTGACTAAGAATTAATTCATCCAATTATGATCGGCCTAATAATGGCCATGCATACTGAGCTTTCAGCCTGGTAGGTCAGTGCGTCATCAAATGAATCACAGACATCATTGTTACATTTGCAAATTATGAGAAGTGATACGGAATTAAATGACAAGGAGCTACGACTGTGAACAACAGGGGAACTAATTTCCACGGTGGGTTCAGTGGAGGGAATGTCACTGGCATTTGGTGTTTTGCCATCCAGCATTCTCTTATTGCCTCCTCAGGTAACTGTCTTCCCCTTAATGTTGGGGGCAACTATCCTGTCCCATCATTTGCAGCATGATGGGACTCTCATGACGGGACCTAGGGATCCTGCCCTCCACTACCCAAGGTGTGAAAATGAAGTCCAACGGGATGCCCACTCATTGGGATCTAACACGTGCACCAAAACAGGGTGAGGAGCTGTTTCATCATGTCGCTGGACGCTTGCTCCTGTTTCCAAGTGCCCCAGAGGCACCTTTGTTCATATCCTTCACCCATTCCCTTTCTCATTCTTTGTCCTTCCATCTAGTCCTCCTTCTGCTCTCCTGGCTAGATCCTTTTTGTTTGTTAGACGCCCAACCTCACAAGGACAAAAAGGATGGGTGAGGAGACAATAATTATATTGTATGAGAAGGTGGAAAGCAGACAGATGAGTGATGCCTGAATTAACGGATTTACGAGCATTCGATCCTAACCCACCAGTGAGGAAACCTCCAGAGCAATGGTCTTTAACCCCCTTCACCAGAACTTCAAGCTGTTTGTGAGATTGGGGGTGGCATGTTCCCCTGCAAGTTAGGGGTCGTGGTGGGGGTTGCAAATTACATGATTGCTCTAAAGTATAGTTAAGACACATTTAGACACCCAGAACCCATCTCAGCAACCTCTAGCTGGGCAAATTGCTTTCCCCAAACCCTTGGGAGTTTGAGCAAACACTTACTCTCTGGAGGGGATAAATGGATAATTAATGGACTTTGGGATCTCAGCCCCAGGTGAGATCCAGGCATCCAAACCCAATATAGGGATTTAAGTAAAAAATCTACAAAGCAGTTTAATTTCTAGCCACATTCCCAATGTGTACACACCGCTGGCATCTTGCCTTTTCCCATAGATGCAGGAGATCCTTCCCTGAGAAATCTAAGCATCACCAGAGGAGAGATTTAATAACTATAGCAGGCAAAAGACTCTTGAGTTTTCATCTTCGTCAGTTCCAAATGGTTTCTAATTTCAACGTGATTTCTTCCTAGAGCCCTGGGTATTCAGGAAGATATTTCTTCACAAACATGTGAGGGATTTTTCAAATGATTTTGGTTATTAATTTATAGTTTAGTGGCATGGTGGTCAGAGAATATACAAATCACCACAGAACCAATTCTTCATGTACACTCTTGGCACTCTACTTATTAAACATCTTTCTGTAACTTTTCAGTGGAATAGAGCACCAAAAGGGAATTGCATGAAACATCAAAGTACCACTCAGTAAACTATCATATCTCAAATATCTGAGAAACTACAAGCCAGGTCAAGAGATCTGGCATTGCCAGCAAACCAAAATCACCCTTATGCCTTTACCTAGTCACTGCTGTGTGCCACCTCAGCAAGTCTAACCAGTATTTTGACTTTTAACACTTTAGTTGTGCCTGCTTGTGAGTTTCATTGCACATGATAAATACAACCTTATAGTACATATTCTTACAATCTAGCTTTCTTTTGGCAACATTATAATTTTCACTTACGCCTCTTCTTTTTCTGTTGTTTGTTAGCTGAGTTCATGGATATGCATTACTGAATACTATTTCAATTTGAGTCAATATACCACAATTTTTTTTGCACATCCTATTTCTGATGGACATTTCAGTAGTTTCTAGTCCCGGAGGATTAAAAATGTTACTGTGGACAACAGTCATATACATGTCCTTCGATTCACATGTGTATGCATTTAGGGCTATATTGGCTGGATCATCTTTGTTACTTTTTCTTCCCTTATGACACTGTTTGTAGTGACAGTGGATAACCTACTGTTTTTCATGATCTCGGAAGGATGGCTTTCAATATTTCACGATTAAGTGCAATGGTTTTGGTAGGCTTTTATTTTTTTTAATTTCTTTAAAAATATTTATTTATTTATGAGAGAGAGAGAGAGAGCACTCACGAGTGGGAGGAGAGGCAGAGGGAGAGAATTTTCAAGCAGACTCCCCTCTGAGCCTGGAGGCCAAGGCGGGGCTTGATCTCACAGCCCATGAGATCATGACCTGAGCCAAAACCAAGAGTAGGTTGCTTAACCGACTGAGCCACCCAGGTGCCCCTGTTTATGTAGGCTTTTCAAAGATATTCTGAGTGCTTTAAGAGAGTTCTCTTTTACTCCTAGTTTGCTTAGAGGTTTTATCATAAACGTGTATTTTTATTTTAAATAGATTTCCAACGCTATTGATATATAATTGACATAGAACATTGTGTAAATTTAAATAACATGATAAATTGATACACACATATACATGAAATGAATACTACAATAAAGTTAGTTAACAACTCCTGTGTGGCACATAATTATAATATTTTGGTGAGAAAATGTAAGATTTTTTTTTAGCAACTTTCAAATATATGTAACAGTATTGTTAACTATAGTCACCGTGCTGAATATTGGAACTCCAGAACTTTTTCATCTTATAACTGAGAGTCTGCATCCTTTGACCAATATCTCCCCACATCCCGCACCCCCGAGCCCTTGGCAAGCATCATCTACTGTCTGTTTCTGTGTTTGGCTTTGTTTTAGAGTCCACATATAAGTGAGATCATACAGTATTTGTCCTTGCCTGTCTGACTTATTTCACTTAGCATAATGCCCTCAGGGTCCTTCCACGTTGTCACGAATGGCAGGATTTCCCTCATTTCTATGACTGAATAATATCCCACTATACGATCTTTTTTATCCATTCATCTGTCCATAGACACTTAGGTTGTTTCCAAGTTTTGGCTATTGTGCATAATACTGAAATGAACATGGGGATGCAGATATCTCTTGGAGATAGTGATTTTGTTTCCTTCACATATAAACTCAGAAGCGGAACTGCTGGATCGTATGGTAGTTCTATTTTCAACTTTTTGGGGAACCTCCATATCGTTTTCCGTAACTCCTGTACCAGTTTACATTCCCACCAAAAGTGCACAAGGGTTCCCTTATCCCCACATTTGTTGGATGCTTAGTTTATTTATTTATTTATTTATTTATTTATTTATTTA
>NW_028042465.1:0-456 GCF_054177405.1 Leptonychotes weddellii
ATGGGAAGTGATCTTGTGTTGTTGTTGTTTTACAAATATTTTTCAGTTTGTGATTCCCTAATATTTGAAATCTTGGGAAAGAAACTGCTATAGGAAAGATCAGGGCTATCCACGAGGAATACACATGAATGATCCTGATGCATTTTGTTTCTGGGGACTCGGTGACACCTGAGTCACCAGCGGGGAATCACTTATCCCAGCACCCCTCTGATATTTGAGTGCCTACCACTATCCCAGCACCCCTCTGATATTGGAGTGCCTACCACTATCCCAGCACCCCTCTGATATTTGAGTGCCTACCACTATCCCAGCACCCCTCTGATATTTGAGTGAGTGCCTACCACTATCCCAGCACCCCTCTGATATTGGAGTGATTGCCTACCACTATCCCAGCACCCCTCTGATATTTGAGTGAGTGCCTACCACTATCCCAGCACCCCTCTGATATTGGAGTGC
>NW_028042466.1:0-456 GCF_054177405.1 Leptonychotes weddellii
CCCAACTCCTATAGTTCTCTATAGTCAAGAGTCTGGTTTCTGGTTTGCCTCTCTTTTCCCCCCCATGTTGATCTGTTTTGTTTCTTAAATTCCACATATGCTAATTCCAGAGGCTAGGGAGGAATTCTGCAATTTAAGTCAGAGTGATTCTCAGCTTGTACCACTAGTGACAGAATCTGGATTTCTCAGGTCTGACAATACAGGTCTTCTAATTCACTATTAACAGTACTACTCCGGGGCGCCTGGGTGGCTCAGTTGGTTAAGCCACTGCCTTCGGCTCAGGTCATGATCCTGGAGTCCTGGGATCGAGTCCCGCATCGGGCTCCCTGCTCGGCGGGGAGCCTGCTTCTCCCTCTGACCCTCCCCCCTCTCATGTGCTCTCTGTCTCTCTCATTCTCTCTGTCTCAAATAAATAAATAAAATCTTTAAAAAAAAAAAAAAAAAAAAAAAACAAAA
>NW_028042467.1:0-456 GCF_054177405.1 Leptonychotes weddellii
TGCAACAAGGGAGGAGGGGAGTGCTCGGGAGCCAGTAGCTGAGTTACCACAACACACCAAATTCCTAAGGATCCGAATCATCGTAAGTTGTAAAAGCAAAGAGCCCAGCCGGGAAGCACCTTGCGGTCAGCAGCGAAATGCAGGGATCGGGTCCTCAGGTAGCAGAGGGAATCCCTCTGGGATACGGCAGCAGGGGGAAGGGGTGCTGGTAGAGCACTTTTGAAAAGTGTCACCATGGGTGCTCAGGACAGTCTTCAGTATCTTTGTTTCCACTGCGACTTGCTTGTTTCCATAGCTCCTGACAGCACAGTGTTTCAGGGAGGGGCTCATTTCTTCAGCGAGGGTGGTTAAGAAGCCTGGCTGAGTGCCTCCCGGACAGCCCCCATGACCACCTCTCAGGGATGCTGAAGCTTAGGAATTCTCAGAGACAGTGATTGCGAACATTCAGATACTCAA
>NW_028042468.1:0-456 GCF_054177405.1 Leptonychotes weddellii
CAGTTAAAAATGGGCAGAAGACATAAATGAATATTTCTCCAAAGAAGACATACAGATGGCCAACAAGCACATGAAGAGATGCTTGACATCACTCATCATCAGGGAAATCCAAATCAAAACCACAATGAGATATCACTTCGCACCTGTCAGAATGACTGAGATCAAAAATACAAGAAACAAGTGTTGGTGAGGATGTGGAAAAAAAGGCACCCTTGTGCATTGTTGGTGAGAATGCAAACTGGTGTAGCCATTGTGGATAACAGTATAGAGGTTCCTCAAAAAATTAAAAATAAAATTATCCTATGATCCAGTGATTCCACTACTGGGTATTTACCCTCCAAAATATGTAAACACTGATTTGAAAAGATATATGCACCTCTATGTTTATTGCAGCATTATTTATAATAGTCAGATTATGGAAGAAGCCTAGTGCCTATTGATAGATGAATGAATAAA
>NW_028042469.1:0-456 GCF_054177405.1 Leptonychotes weddellii
GTGGCCTTCTCCCTGAGGAGCTGAACCATTTCCCGACTTGCTCTTTTTCTCCCTGGGTCTGTGGACTTTGGTGAAGGATTTGATTCACAGTGTCAGAGCACGCCCTCTGACTGTGTTCGGGGGCCTGCTCTTTCAGAAACCATCAAGGGCTGTCTTAGAAAACATCTGGAACAATTGAAGGCCCCTGAGGGGACTTGTTCGGAAGCCCTTGGAAAACTGCATCTTGACTCCTCGTCAGATGAGTCTGCTGTGACTCCTGGCTCCATCCCAGGGCAGTCCCCAGTCCCGGGAACCTGCCATTTGAAGTGTGTATGTTATGCCATAGGGAACTTTGCCACCTGAGTCCTAGCTAGACACCAGCTCACATTTTTGCTTCTCTTTTTGGAAAAGTGCTAGGTACATCTTTGGATTCTTCTTGATCACCCCCTGCTTTGGTCTTGCACACAATCTGCACAC
>NW_028042470.1:0-456 GCF_054177405.1 Leptonychotes weddellii
ATTTGCAACAACATGTATGGAGCTAGAGTATATTATGCTAAACAAAATAAGTCAGTCAGAGAAAGACAGATGCCATATGATTTCACTCATATTTGCAATTTAAGAAACAAAACAGAAACATATGGGAAGGGAACAAAAAGAGTGAGGAAAGCAAACCATAAGAGACTCTAAACTACAGAGAACAAACTGAGGATTGATGGAGGAAGGCTGGTGGGGATGGGCTAAATGGGTGATGGGTATTAAGAAAGGCACTTGTGAGGGACGCCTGGGTGGCTCAGTTGGTTAAGCGACTGCCTTCGGCTCAGGTCATGATCCTGGAGTCCCGGGATCGAGTCCCGCATCGGGCTCCCTGTTCGGCAGGGAGTCTGCTTCTCCCTCTGACCTTCCTCCGTCTCATGCTCTCTGTCTCTCATGCTCTCTCTCTCAAATAAATAAATAAAATCTTTAAAAAAAAAA